>NW_019174447.1:450526-475526 GCF_002260705.1 Seriola dumerili | reverse complement strand
AGTCTGTGTCTGTCACTGAAGTCAGTCAGTCAGCTGTGTTCTGATCTTTTTCCGCGCCGGATCATTTTTCTCTTTTAAAACTGTTTACGATCTGTTCGCGCCATCAAATATTCATGTGCACTTCAGTAAGTGCTCAGTAGATTTGTCTTTGTTATAGAAGAGTTTTCATAATGACTCGAGCGGCTGATGGTGCAGTTTGAATTCCTGATGTCTGAAGAGTAGTAGTAAACAATGTGTGTGTGTGTGTGTGTGTGTGTGTGTGTGTGTGTGTGTGCGTGTGTGCGTGTGTGCGTGTGTGCTTGTGTGCGTGTGTGCGTGTGTGTGTGTGTCTTTATGTCCTCTTGTGGACACTTCAACCTGAAAAGGTTCAGGGTTTATATATATATCTATACCTATATAGGCCTATATATATATATATATATATATATACATATATATATAAATAAAGAATAAAAAATAAAATCATGAGTATCATAAAATACATAGGTAGTGTTATATCTAATAGGAGTGTTTACTGACCCATTAGTTAACTGACCATTTAAAATCTGATAATTAATTAATTAGTCAATAAATTAATTAAGTTAATTATCAATTATCAAATAAATATACCAGATATTCTTTTTCAGCTCCATAAATCTGAGGATTTGTTGTTTTTTGAATAATAATAAATTAATAATTAAAATGAATAAATGCAAATGGCATATTTTTCTGATGGGACAAAATAAGTAAGGTCTATATATGATGACGTCACTTTGGGGTTTGTTAAGAGACATTTTTCAGTATGTTTTGAGATTCCATAGACTACAATATATGATTGTAACAGTAATCAACAGATACTGGAGCTCTTTACCTATAAAACCAACAATAACAAGCTGTCTATACAGTAATGGAGTAATGGGCCAGTTACAGGTCAGGTCTATAGGCTGTGAGCTGCTTCCCAGACAGCTAAATTAAACTTCTGGCCCAACATAGGCCTGGTCCTCGGCCGAGTCTGGCCCATATAAATCCATAACTGGGTAGATTCCAGCTGTTGTGCTCTGGTATTTTCTGACAGCTGCAAGAATTTCTGTGTGTGCGCCAGAATTGGTCCAGATGTGGAAGTAGCATCTGACAGTCCTGCTGTACATGGGCCAGGTTCGGGCGTATACTGGGCCAGGAGAAAACAAGCATGTGGCCCAAGTGTGGGCCGGATTCATTTTGCTACCTGGGTTGGTTTTTATGTGAAGGGCTAATACGAAGGGCGGTGACAAGCTAATGATCATGTGAAGATGTAAGAATGCAGATCTGTCTCTAATAGCCCCCCTCCACCATTTCTCCCCCCCTCCCCTCCCTTCCCCCCACCGCCCCCCCAGTAGCTGCGGGCAGGAGGCGTGGCCGGCAGACCTATAGCCGCTACCAGACCCTGGAGCTGGAGAAGGAGTTCCTGTTCAACCCGTACCTGACCCGGAAACGCCGCATCGAGGTGTCGCACGCGCTGGCTTTGACAGAGAGGCAGGTGAAAATCTGGTTCCAGAACCGGAGGATGAAGTGGAAGAAGGAGAACAACAAGGACAAGTTCCCCAGCAGCAAGAGCGAGCAGGAGGCGGTGGAGAGGGAAAGGAGGGAGAAGGAACTGCGGGAGGGCGGCGGAAGTGGAGGAGGAGGTGGAGAAGGTGGAGGAGGAGGAGGAGGAGGCTCGGTGGCGGTCGCGGTCGCGGGCACGGCGGCATCACAGGCCCCCGGGAGTGAGGATTGCTGCGAGAAAACCCACAAGCAAATGTAGGGAGGAAAGTAAAGAAGAAAGTTCATTAAGGGGGAGAAAGTTAAAGAGGTGGGGGACGAGGAGGGTATAAATGCTGGACAGGAAGGGATGAGGGTGGGTGGGGGGCTGTTTTTTGTCTTAATTGAGGCCATTGGACTGCCCCGCTGTCTCCGCGATCCAATCCATGGACAGAAACTTGAGTCTCCAAAATGGCGACTGGTGAGCTGGACTGAACTGAAGGGGCCTCGCGCCTCTGTCTGCTGACTGTGGAAACCGCGAAAAAAATGATGCAATGAAGCAAGAACATGAACTTTAAAAAATAAAATTGATCGGGGGGAGGGGAGGGGGTCAATCCAAGTCAAACAAACATAGTCTAGCCTACTCTAGTGTTTAAAACAAACAAACAAAAAAAAAGAAAGAAAAAACGATAGCTTCATTTCTTTGTGGAACAATTATCGTGGAAACATTTCTATATTGTTAGAAGTTTATCATTAACAATTTTATCTTTGGCAGCTGTATAGTTTTTAAGTTAAAAATGATGATGGTGCACTTTTTACTGTACTTCTCACTTATATGTTGTTGTTGTTGTTCTGGTAATGATTGATGATGATGACGATGACGATGACGTAGCAATTAATGAAATTTCCAACAACATGAAACTGCCTATTTATGCCATTTTAGTGGGTCGGGTCTCTTTTTTACACACTCTAATTGTCGTTTTAGTTGTTTTTTTGATCGATGGTGTTTGTTTTATGTTGTCATCCTTTTTTCTCTTTTTGGGTAAAAAGCATGCGCACAGTTCAGATTTAAAAAAGAGAACATTCATAAAAATAAAAATGAGAAAAAAATGCAATAAAATGTTTTCTGCGTTTAATGTGAAGAAGAGGAGAGAGGGATGGTGTTATTACTGTTTTACTAGAAATATGAGAAGAGAAGTTGGTTCCTTTTGCTTTCAACTTCTTTTTAACCCGAGCCTACTCTCCATCCTTTCTCTCTCCTCACTCTTCCTTCTTCCCCTCTTTTCCTCCTTAACCTCTTCTCCTCACAACCCTGTCATCCCCTCCCTCGTTTCCTCCTCCTCTCCTCTCTCTGTCAGCACCCAGACTGATAAAACAGTTCAGTTCACCAGGCCAAACATTTAAGCCCTGACTCGGAAGTCCCTCCCACAACGCACACACACACACACACACACACACACCCACACAATCCACATCCTATCCAAACATCACTTTATTTATGGCCTGGTCCTCCACCTCCACTTACATTATGACCGGTCTGTATACACTGCCTTCCATCATCATCACGATGACGACTTGAGGTCGGATTGTTTCCATATGGGAGATCAAACGCACTGCTCGTGCACATTTACACATTCATATATATATCTTCATACGGTTTGGACTTGAGCTCGTGTGTCAGACTTTTTTTTTAGCCGGAATCTTCAGTTTTATCAAAGCACTGAATATTGGTCCGATCAAGTTGTCAGGCGATCATTAGGAAACAGATTCAAAGCGTCCGTTTTGTCTCACGTGGAAATCTGCGATATAAAAGAGCAACACTTGTGGAGGAGCAGTTTGACAGACAGATGCTGCAGACTTTACACACACACCGTTTTCCCATCAGGTGAAGACAGGCAGAGATGAGCAGAGATGTGCACCTGCCAGTGAGTGAAGAGCCGAGTGACGCACGGTCCAGCTACTTGAGTGCAGTTTATAAAATAAAAGTCCAAAGTAACGTAATTCTGGAGCGTTTCTGCTGCAGTACTCTTACAGTTGTTCTGCTTTCATTATATTTATGTTTTAACAAACTGATATTGACAGCAACGATCATATTTGATTGTTAAAGGTCTCCTCAGCAGTTAGATTAGAGGACTCACCACAGACTGATTGAAAATGGGTTGAATAGATAGGCCATCCAGTCTGTTCCTCTGTGCGCTGGGTCAAGCTCCAAAAACACTGGATTCTACATTTCCCACTATAGCTTTGTCATTAGACCCCCCTCTGCCTCCTTAATATCCAATACTTTTAAACTCTATACCTTCAGTTTTTAATGTTTTCTGTCAAAAAAATTGATCTGAACCTCACAGCAGAGACAACCCTGATATTCTCACACTGTGGAAACCTCCCTGTACGGACGGAAGATATTATACGACTGTTATTGTGAGATGAGTAGCGCTTCTTTTAACGAGCGAGCTGCCACTTAAAATTGTCCAAACGCTTCTACTGACGCTTTATGGTTTGTTTTAATGACAACACTGTAAAAGATTTAAAAAAAAAAAAAAAGCATGATACCAGACTTCGTCAGAGACGGAGAAATATAAGAGTATACTAGAATCAGACTCCAAAGTTAAATTAGGGGGCATAAGCCTCAGTTAGAACCCATCCCCTTACAATAACCACTACACATGAGGGATTCCTTAACTACTCAGAGACTTGATTCAGGATGATGCAGCATGTAAGCAAATATATAATACAGGCGTTAAAACTACATTTTGTCACTTTGAGAGTGCACACTTATAAGACCATATACGTGCAGGTAGCTTGTTATGACCCATAGTTTTATTGCTAAGAGACTTCTAGTCATGTGAGACAGCTTCAGTCTTTTCACCAAACGCCCCCAAAATCACATGTTTATATTCAAGTGACAAGGCCCTCAAGCGGAGGTACAGGGAGGAGGTTGGGGTGGATAAAACATCTGACTTCAACCGGGAGAACAGCAGTTTCCATGGTGTTCACTTCTCTGTTCAAATCAATGGTCAGCCCTGTATCTTTTAACCATGAAGATGAAGGTCTTCTAACCTGAAGGCAGCCGCCACACATTTTAACTTAACTGGATCTTTCTCTAAATCTATTCAGGTTGTTTTTTTGTGCTTAAACATAACCAAACCAACCACAGAGCATTGTCACATTATACAAGGATGATTCATTCATTTATCAGATTGTATTTTAATCTGTGGTATGTCTCCTGCTGCTGAGGAAGGCTCCTGTGGGTGTCATCAGAGGATAGAGACAAATGATCTTATGGTCATTTAGGCTGAGAGAGCTTGTTGTCTAAACAACCAGACTACAACACTAAGTAAGAACGCAAAACCCTCTCGTTGTTCACAGTAGGATACATTAGTTGTTCAGATTCTTAAAAAAAAGTGTGCCATTAATAAAACAACCAAAAAAGAAATGACATGTAGTGAACTTGCATGTCTAGGGGCCAGGGCAGGTGTCCTCCTTGAATCCAATTTTCAAATTTGAAAAACCAAAAGTTAAATCTTGTTTATTTTCACTTTGGCGAAAACAGAGTCCCATTTTTTAAAATCACATCTGGCCAGAGGAAGTGGACTAATCTCTGGTTATGGGAGAGCGGGGATGAGATGTTAAGAAAGGGGGGCTGTCAAATCCACAGTTCCAGCTGGGTGAACACTGATGCTGGACCTTTCCAAAAGGTAAATGACTTTATGGCACCGTGAGGACTGGGGGTTTGACGCACAATACACCCATGCTTTACAAACACATCTACCTGTAGGAGTAAAATTTAAAAAATAAAATAAAATAAAATAAAATAAAATAAAATAAAATAAAATAAAATAAAATAAAATAAAATAAAATAAAATAAAATGTTAACAGACCTTCTCTTTCAAATCCTGCAACTGTTCCACATCCTTCCAGTTAGAAAGAAAAACTGTGGGTTTGTATGCTCACATAACTGCTCTCTGCTCTGTTAAACATTACATTCAGCACAGAGATTTTATCCCGCTGGACTCAGAGCTGCGTGGCGGGGAAAGGTCAGCGTCACGGGCACAGATCTTAGAGCGGCTGGGCAGGGTCCAGGACCAGGGGAACAGACCTAATCAGACCAGCGGTGGTTTATCCAGAATGGGCCTGGAGACTGGTGGAGACACACACGAGCACTTACGCCCATATGATTTTTTTTTTTCCCTCCTCTGAACTTGTGATGAGTTTCTTCTCTGAAACATCAATCCACAGTTGCTTCACCACCCACTCCGGTGTCTGGTTTTGTTTGCGTTTAAGCTGGAACATTTCAAGGCTCAGGACGCAGCGGTGAAAAATAATGAAGCTGTAATTCTTGGTGTTTTGACTATTAGTGGAATCAGTGTGGTGTTGTGCCTCTTGTAGCCGCAGCTGCTGCAGTCTTTCACTGGGAGCTTTACTGCAGAACGATTTTCAAAAATGACACGTTTGACTGCTTCCACGCTGTTTACACGGTCTGCGCTGCAGTGACCGGACAGCGACGGCAGCCTGTACAGTACAGTAGCCTACAGTTTGCTCTGCTTCGTGGGTCACTCTCTTTTGCATGTGTGCTCTCTAATGAGTCAGGATTAAATGTTGAGAACGCAGGAGATCCATCTCTTCTTTTAGTCTCCTCGGCAACTTTACGCGCCATTTGTTTCAAGTCCGATCAATATCACATGTAATGATGTTTTCCGCCTTTAGTGGACAACTTCACCCGCTTCCACCCGCCCAGGCCCGTGAAAGGTTGGAGTCCGGGCTGGATGTTTTGGCAGCCTCAGCCGTTTTGTTTTCCAGCTTTATGCGCGCTCGGTGATTAGTGGACACGTTCCGAGCTGCTGGGTATTGATTGTATAATATAGACTGCACGCGCGTGCATGTACGTGCGTGTGTGTGGTGTGTGTGTGTGTGTGTATGTTGCAGCGGTCACTCCCTGAGTGTTACAGCTAATTTCTCCTATTATAACCCTGCATCTGGAGGGAACCCCGCTCAGTCATTGGGCATCTTGGCATCACGTGAATCCGTAGTCACGTGGTCTGTCGGGTAATGGAAGGGAGGGGAGGAGGAGAGTGGGGAGGGGTGATTTTTGTGTGTGTGTGTGTGTAATTCTAGACAGTTATACTCCGCCAATAATTCACTGCCGACATTAAACCGCCCCAGGTCCACAAATCAACAGCGCCAAATTATGAGTTCGCTCCACTTCGCCAACGCGCTGTTTCCCAAATACCAACAAGCCGCTGCGAGCTGCTCCGCTCAGCTCTTCACAGACTCTTCAACTTCTCCCTCCCCGTCTTCCTCTGCTTGTCCTGCCGGGTCTTCTTCGTGCGCCCTCGCTTCCAGCGGATATCACCACCATCATGTCTCTAATGGGAGAAGCAGCGGAAGACTCCCTTTCCCTCCCCCCTCCTCTTCTTCTTTTTCTCCCTCCTCCTCCTCCTCCTCTTCCTCCTCCTTCCCCCCCTCCTCTACTTCCTTATGGTTCTGTTTGTCTCTTTCGGGACTGAACGGGAACAGCGGGGGCACTCAGCCCAGCACGCATCCTCTGAACCGCGCAGAAATCCGCACTGGAGGGGCTTACAGCGCGCCGGGAGCCGCACCGCCGTGCTCCTCTCTGCAGAGATGCGCCGCGGAGGAGCGGTTCCCCCGTCCGCCTCAGCTCTGCTCCTCGCTGGCCGCCAGGGTGCCTGAGCCGGCCTGCAGGATGCAGAGACGTTCGGAGCAGCAGCAGCAGCAGCAGCAGCAGCAGCCTCAGCCAAACCAAGAGAGGCTACAGATTTACCCCTGGATGAGAAGCTCAGGTGAGGAGTGGGGTGCGGGGGGGGGGGGGGTTGTTAATGAGGGTGATGAGAGAACTTGTGAGGCCTCACAGGTGAGGGGAGTAAGGGAGGGAGGGAAGGGGCGGTGGGGTATGTGTGGTGGGGTCGTGGTCTGTTGTGTGTCCGAGGGAGGGTGGGTGGGGGTGGAGGGTCTTTGGGACAGAGGGGGGTATTATTTCGACCCAATAATTACGTTAAGCGCTCTTTAAAGTGTTGGCCCGGTTGCGCAGCGGCCGCTGCCGGTAGCTGAACTATGCCTCTGTCCCAGCGTCTCTGTCACTGTTCTTTACAGCCTCTCTCTCTCTCTTTGCAGATCTTTTATGGCTGGGCGACCTCCATAAAACCATAGGCTAATTTAAGACTCGCTGAATATTCATTAGGTGGTATTGTTTTAAGAATTGGACGGGGGGGGGGCTGCGGTGTTATACCAAACCGTTTGAAAGTGAAGAAAGTCTTCCCTCTCTCCCGGTGTGAGCACGAGCTCTCGCTCATATTCAGTGTCTGACTCGGTTCAGCTCAGCCGCTCTGCCCTGATAGTCTTGTGTTTCTCTGTCAGTATACTCTGTGGCCCACTGAAAGCCCATTGTACTATTGTACTGTCTCCACAATCCGCTAATACTATAAACACTATAAATTAGCAGATGGGTTTGATCTGTGAATGGCTGCCCTTTCTGCGGATTGTAAAAGCGGCTTTGTGCGCCAGCAGCGGGATGGACGCTGAATGGACGCGGGGCCTCGGAGCCTCGAACTACAACAAGCAACACACACACACACACACACACACACACACAGCACAAAGAGCATTTTTATGCCTGCGTTAAAATAGTGAATGGTGGCGCGTCAAAAATGGGGAATATGGTGAGGGAGTGTTTGTGCTGAAAGCGAAGGAGACGTTGTTGGAACCTTAGAGGAGCCGCGCGCTAAAAGATCAGAGTGCGTAAAAGTCATTCATGTGACAAACGTGGAAAAACCTCCCAAACACTGTGTTTAAAGATAATCAGCTTATTCTGTGATGAAATGATTTTATTTCTTCTTCTACAGGGAAAAATATGGCCTCAAACACATATTCCTAAAGAGGAGGGACCTGGTTTTTCTAAGAATAATTTGCTTGTGTGTGTGTGTGTGTGTGTGTGTGTGTGTGTGTGTGTGTGTAGCAGTGTTTGTTAGTGCTTGTCATTTGAAGAGTTGTGATAAAGAGGATGAAAAGAAGAGAACTACATTATTATAATATAAAAATATAATTAAAAAACAATCAAATCAAATCAAATATAAAATAAAATACATCAAATATGTTTCCTCATATCTCGGTCATGAACGTGATATGAGGAAACATATTTTTGGAAATGGGGGGGTTATAGGCTATTAAAGAAAATTAGAGTCATTATTAATAATTTCTATAATAACGAAAGGAGAAAACACAGGAAGGCAAATAGAAAATATGTAATTAAAACACTCTCTCACACTCACACACACACTGAAAGGGAAAGCAAAAAGTATTTCTTTCTGTCAGCACTTCTATTATTTTCTCTCTCTCTCTCTCTCGTGTGTGTGTGTGTGTGTGTGTGTGTGTGTGTGTGTCTGTGTGTGTCTGTGTGTGTGTGAGATCGAACCAGCCAGCATGTATAACGAATTTATAGATTTTAATTTAGATCCGATTGCAGTCCAATGCGTCGGGAGATGATTGGAGGGAAAAGTCAAGTCCCGGATGTTCCTGATAACACACGACCGCTTATTAACGGAGGCATAGCTCGCTGTGTGTGTGTGTGTGTGTGTGTGTGTGTGTGTGTGTGTGTGTGTGTGTGTGTGTGTGTGTGTGTGGTCCACAGAGGTGGTGTTGGGGTCTGTGGCAGGTGTTTATGTTTGTGGACAGATTTTGTCATCGCGATAGTATAAAATTTAGTCACGAGATTTTACAGGTGAGCTGAGCTCGAAGGTGGGTGTTGTCTGCCCCTTGAGCACTGACTACTCATGTAATAACTACTACTTTATACTACTGACAAACGCACACACACACACACTCACACACACACACACACAACAATTATGTTAAAAATGTATTTAAGTGTTGAATAAAAATCTTTCAATATCAAGTTTTTCTCCTAATCTTCATGTCATAATGTTACAACTAACCTGGCCTGTGAGGGGAATTGTAACATTTCACTCCTTACAGTTTGAACGCACTGTTTTAGAAGATACAGACAGAAATGTCAACCATGTTACAACCATCCTGAGTCCAGACGTGAGGCTGTGAGGAGTCAGTTAGTAGATTAAAGGGCATGTCATAGAAATATTGATGTAGCTAGTCTCGCTCCAAACCTATTCGATTTTTCAGAATGAGGTTATTTAGTTAACTATGTAATTAGACCAGTATTATTCAAAGGTCTACATTTTATTTCTAGATTGTCTTTACACTTCTAGGAAAAACATTCCAGTGGAAACCATGTGTAACCATGGCAGTTTTTACCACCATGTTTTTAGCATGGAGTGTAAACTCCCCTCAGGTTGCTAAAAGCCCGAATTCCCAGTAAAAAAAACAAAAAAAAAACACAGAGGACATGACCTCAGTGTCCTCCGCCCTGGTCATGTCGCATATGTGCAGCAGTCCTGCAGTGAGTGTAATAAAGGTCTTATCTGAAGTGTCAGATTACACTCAGGACAGTGGCTGCAAGGAAAGCCTGTAGTATTTACTGGAGAAGGCTTGAAAATCAATATCAAATCAATGTGATTCCATTTTTCTTTTTTTTTCAGCACATTTACACCCAGAACACAGAGAGAGGCTGAAGATGTTTGTCCAGGAGATTTATGTCAGACATGGGAAAAGGCGTGGTGGACTGTGGTGGACTGTAGTGGCCTGTAGTGGATTCTGGTGGACTCTGGTGGACTTTGTCTCTGATTAGCATGTGACAAAAAAAAGAAATCTTGCTGCCGATGATTAAAGATGTGAGAACATACAGGCAGAGACTGTGTTGTCCGTGCGTGACTCTGGTCACTGTGAAAATCTGCCATCACACATTTATGAGCCTTCACTAAATACCAGCTAATGCCTGTTAAAGTCCAGATGACAGTCACGAAGCCCAGAGAGGCTGGTCACCGCTCTTTGTGACCCAACTGACCTGCAGTGTGAGCTCAGGGATGTTTACAGATCCTCTAGTAGAAAGCTGAAACCTCAGAGCTCAGATAAAAAAAAAAAAAAAAAAAAAAAAAAAAAAAATGCATTTGAAATATGTGTCAGAGAGTTCAGCAACAGCCTCCCAGAAATCCAAAACTCACACTCCCAGAGACTGTGGTGCAGCAGAGGGAGTTTTGTTTTCACGGGACTCTGCAGAGGAAATCAGCAGAGATGTTCCTGTGGCCTACAGACGACCTCTGAGTGGTGAAAATGTGACCCAGTTTCTCTTTAACCTTCAGGCTGTGTGTGACCTCGTAAAGACTGGAGGTCAGCCTGGTTTCTGTGGTCTTACTCAGCATTGACCCGAGCATATTTGACATGAAGAGCAATAGATTTTTTTTTTTTTCTTTGAATCTAATTAGTAATGCTCTAACGTCTGTTGTACACTAGCGGCCTGACTGAGCTGATTCATCGAGTCAGTGGAAACTCAAACAGCTCATCAGCAGTGACAGTCAGTCAGACTCTGCACCTTTCTACATCTATATTCCTCTTCTCACTGTGCTGCATGTGTTTCTTTTTGAGGTGAACAGAGTGTGAAGTAAATATTAAACAGTGATCCGTGCAGACAGAAGCTAAACCCGCAGTTTAACCACATCATTTACTAACGGCTTTATGGTGTTTACCAAGCCACAAGTGAAATGGCTTTGCCAGGAAGTGGAGGTGGCAACAAGTGGCCGCCAGGTGTGGACTGAGACTAGTCAACAAAACTAACACTCAGAGAGGTGATGGAAACATTATTCATTCACTGTGGAGATCAGTCTAATGTCAAACATTACTATTATTGGTAAGCAAAGCCTTCATCCATTAATCAATTGTAAAATGTTTAATAGGATAGTACTGATACATTTGAAGCAAATGGATTTTAGGTTTGGATTGTGAGTAAGTAACACGTTTTTAAATAAAATATTTAAACCAAAGATCAGCAGTTTGAGGCAGTTTTCAGTTTCTGGAACTTTACTTCTTTTACTTTCTTTTGAAAGCAGCCCCATATTTCAATAATTTGTTACAGATGTCTGATAATGTTCTGACCCTTGTGTTTTTCTTTTGGTGACGTTTCAAAGTTTCATCAAAGAAGTGCAGGGGCATTCTGGGATTCAGTGGCGTCACTGTGTGGGAGCAAGTAAACAAAGAAAAAACAAAAACTGTGAAACAAAATTCCCGATCCTGAGTTTATTAAAAAAAATAAAGCTCATGAGATAGTGAGTCATTTTATTTGTGTAGACCGCTATCTCAAACCTTTAAGATCAAATTAAAATTAAAAGTTAAAATTTTATCTCATCATATCAGAATTTTGATATTTAAATATTTTACATTTTAACATTTTTTTTACTTAGGCTACCAAAGTAAGTTTAGTGAATCCTTACATTTTATCTTTTTACATTTTATCTTTTCGTACATTTCATCTTTTTTTGTTCTATGTAACAAAAATATTGAAGATAACCTCAACTCCATCCAGTCAGCAGTAAACCTATGGGTAGTAAATCAAACCTATCACGTATGACCTGATAAGTCAACGTGAGCATGAGCTGTTAACTTAACATGTTTGATCTCATAGTTGTGACTTAAATGGTGTGGGTTAAAATTTGCCAGAATCTCAGAATGTTTATTTACCACGAGTATTTATTTATTTACTTATTTACTTATTTTCACATTTCTCCCACTGTTCTCTTTTCCTGGTGGAATTGTGGAAACTATTCAAACAATATTCATCAGTCGAGATAGAGCCTTCGGTATTTCACCATGGGCTTGAAACCACAAAGTTCAGCTGTCACTCCGTATTCTGTGACCTGAATATGAGTTTCATCCGTACTACCTTGTTACCATGGAAACATTTTTAATCGTAACGCGTTTCATTTTTGGTAAATCGTTGGGGGAAAAAAACTGCTCCTTTAAAATTTAGACAGGTTAAATATCGTGTTATTCAGATTACATGCTGCAGAATGAAAAGCTGAAATGTTTGGTAGCTGCCTTCAAAATAAAGTGACGAACCAAATATTTGTAGTAGCCTAAATAAAATTCCTCCTCAGGTCACATGGAATAACAGCTGTAGGTTACTTTGTGTTTTCAAGCTGATGAACATCTTAACAAGGAATTTCTGAAATTAAGATTCTGCTAAATATTTTATCTGATCAGTCCGCAGTGTGTGTGTGTGTGTGTGTGTGTGTGTGTGTGTGTGTGTGTGTGTGTGTGTGTTTGTGTGAGTGTGTGTGTGTGTGTCTGCACAGAGACTTTGTTCTGATTGGGGAGATATGTTCTTGTGTGAGCAGGTGCAGACAGGAGGCGCGGCCGGCAGACGTACACGCGCCACCAGACGCTCGAGCTGGAGAAGGAGTTCCACTTCAACCGGTACCTCACGAGACGGCGGAGGATCGAGGTCGCGCACGCGCTCTGCCTGACAGAGCGGCAGATCAAGATCTGGTTCCAGAACCGGAGGATGAAGTGGAAGAAGGAGAACAGGGCGACCGAGAGCGGCTCCCCGACAGCAGCACCTCTACCGACGGCTGAGGAGCAAGAGGAGGAGGAGGATGAAGAGGAGGATGAAGGATAACTAGACTGGACACTGTTAATGAACAAAGCAGGATAACAAAGTGTTTCAGCTTCACTCAGCAGTCAGGTTATTGTCATCCAGCAACAACTGCACTGTAAAAAAAAAATCATACAGGATTTTAGTGGCTTCATCTTTTCTCATTAACTTCATGTAAATTTGTAAGTTTTGTTAATTTCAATTGATAAACATGAGTTGTTCTAACTTAAAGTATTTTGACTTGAAAAGATAAGAATTAAGTTTTTAAAGAAACAAAACTAGTCGAGCATATTAACAGACTTCCCAGCATGCATTGCTGGGGGTTAAAACTGTCCAGAGATTCTCATTTTTTGTAGTTTGATGAAAACAGACATGATGTAAACTTCAAGTCTAAAGTCGTTGCTGTTTCTTATAAGGAATATAATAATAAAAATATAAGTCCACTTGATTTGACTTATAAATAAACTTACATTTAATTGCTGCCTTAAAACATGAGTAAACTTGACTTGAAATGGCGATTGGTGTGAATAAAGTTATCTTAACTTGAAATTGTGAGATAAAGTAGAGTTGAATTGAATGTTTTTTTAACAAGATAAAGCAGGTTTTCTTGAATGGATAATATAACATAATTGAACAACTTTTATAATTTAACTTTTTGAGTTGAAACAAAGCTTGTCTTAAACTTGTACATTAGTTATACATTTTATAACTAATGTTAAAAAAATGTTATAACTAATGTTATAAAATGACGTTAGCTATAAATAATGTGTAGATCCTGTATACTCATCCCTTTTACATCTATTTAATTTTGCTTAGAACATGTGATACATTTCTTAATGTAGACCATTGACCGTACCTGCTAAAATTCCATATATTAATTCAGCTCAGTCATGCCTTTCTAGAGAAAAAAAAAATGCTCAAATGAGAACCCTGGCTGGTGTTTGTGGGACTATCCTATAGCTAAAGTTTCCTGAAAGTAAATTAATATATTCATCATACACACTCATATCGGAAATATCCACTTACTGTACTCGTGTGTTTGTAGTACTGTATTTCCTCAAGGCGTCAACATTTCACATTCTGTTTTTTCAGACATGTAGAGGAACCCTCTGCCCACTGTCACACACATTTGGGATGAATCAGAGCTTGCATTGCCAAATGACCGGAGTTCAGATGTGTCAACACCCATTTGTCCTGCCTTTATTTTGCACTTCTTTTATTTCTGGAGCGTGTCAAAATATTTGTCAATTCAACTAAAACTGACAACTGTTTACTGACATTTTTAAGGCAGCAACTGAATTTAAGTTTTTAACCACAGGAATTATTTTTACAGCCTGAGAAGCTGTGAAAGACACGTTAAAACGACAGGAAATAATATGTAACTTACATCAGTGTAGTTGTGTGCTGTGATGTATTTATTTCCATCAGGTTGTAGGGCAGAATCATCATGTTTCAGCTCTGTGTGTCTCTTCAACCTCTTCAACAGCAGAGAGGGAAACCAGAAAGTAATGATCATATCAAGTGTAGGGGGTCTATGTCAGTTCAGGTTTTATGGAATCCATATAGAATCCTTCGTGTTATTATGAGAGAAGTTTCATCACCTGATCTGCAGCAGAAAGGGACACAATGTTTGTTCATGTAATGAATGAAAGGGCAGACATGATGTCTGTGGATATGCTGCTTATTGTTAATGATGAAAACTGTGTATAATCCAGAGAATGAAAGGATGCAGGGATGGAATCACAGCTTCATGTTGCTTTTTTTGTGATTCCCACTCACTAATGAATTTTCTTATTGCCCAGCCACCAACTACACTCTGTGCACTTTTCCCGCTTTTTAGGAAAAGATCCTCATAATTACACATTTAATTACTTTGAATTTCTGTTCATTTAAACTCCTTTATGATCTCATTTTTTAAAAAAAGGTTTGTAGTGGAGGATTTTTTTTTTCAGATTTTCCATCTAATTAGAATCACAAAAATATCAAAATCAGCATTAAAAAAAAAAGCCAACACTTTACACATAGTAGCTGTAGCTACATCTGCTCTTGTGCTTTAGAATATGGGGTTGATTCTGTCTCTAAAGGGTTAGTAGGGTTAGTATTATATGTAATATCAAATCTTCAAATGTCATGTGGTTAAACTATATGTGTACGTTGTCCTGAATTGATTTTTGATTCAATAATTCAGTTGATAGAATAAAACTCTTATATCTTTGAATAGTTGGTCAATGAGTTTGTGTCTGTCACGTGTTTGTTGATAAATGGCTCCACTGGAGTTCAGCTGTGTCTTCTCTTGTATGTAAATAATAAAAAATGTCAACTGATGAGTTTGTTGCCACATTTTTAACTGTCCCACATTTGCATTTTTGTGGTTCTGTTTGAAGACAAAACTTACAACACACAAACAATATGACTGATATTCCAACAACCACTGTCAGTCATCATTTATGGTCCGACACAATAACGTCAACATGTGGTTTACTAAGTCTTTATCATGTGTGTGATGAAGTCTTTGCTTCAGCAGCCCTTATTTCATCCATTCATCATTCACTTTTCAAATACTCTCTGGTCACAAAGAAGGTGAGTAAATAAACGTGACTTGTAAACGTTGATCATTCTGCAGGAGGCTACTTCAAGCAGATGTATAACATATCATGTAGTTCATGCAGGTCAGACATAACACATGTAGAATTTCCCATCCAACCACTCTTCATTCATCTCTTACTGTAAGAATAGTTTGTGTAGTTCTTGTCTGAGTCATTTAACACTTCAGGCGAACTTGTTTTAAACTGTCTGTGAAACAGCCTCTAAAAGTCACAAATCAAATGTGAATTCAAATATTTGATTTTCACATGTTAAAATATTTGATCTACAAAGACATTACAACCAAACACGTTGTGTTTGAGATGAAAAGATTTGTTCCTTTTCACGTCACAACGATAAAATGAATGGGAACACGTCAACGCTTGTATTCTTACAATCTTTAATTACATAACTTCACCAATCAAACATGTTTACATTCATCTGCTGCCATCTTTTCATTAAAGTTACTCTTCTATAGAAAAAAAGGAGGCTTCCAGGAAAAGAGTCATTTTCAAAGTACAGTATTAACTTCTAATCTTCCTCAGTAGCTTTCACTTTGATTTGAGGGTGAAGTCATTCCTTTCACAGATTGTAAACCAGTAACATCCTCACAGGTGTAAACAAGTTGTAAACAAGGTGACAACTAATGGTATTCCAAGTTTTAGCATTTAGACTAAGGCAACATCTTTATACACAAAGCAGATGAACTGCCTCTAAATAAAATGACGTGTGTGAGTTTTGGATTAAAGCATCTTCCGGTTGTTTCACATGTACACGACTCAATCTTTAACGCTGAAAAATGAAAAAATAAACGTATAAAAATGTCATCTGATGCTCGAAACATAAAAGAAGAAAAAATATATATCCATTCGCCGATGAAGACCGTGAGCGGAGGTTGAAAGCTCCAGGAAAATGTAAGAATAAGCTAGAGCTACGATTTTTTTTTTGTCTAATTTTTGGCAACTCATTGAGGTTTTTTTCAGAGACCATTGTTCAAAAATGAATGAATAGTAAGTATTAAGTAAGTTATTTAGATGTAGCCTATAGTTTAACTGACACGCTGAACACGTCATGGCACATCCTGTCTACAGAAATAGAACACTATATTTTAGCATTATGGTCTGAGGCAAAAATACAACAGACAAAATGAGACAAGATCCGCCTCGAACACTCAGATCTTCATCCCGCTCTATTTGAAACATACCAACAAATGACACCGAAATACACAATACACAATTTATTTGATATATAATAATTATAAATAGTGCACAAATATTTCCTGCCAAAAGAACACGGGAAAGAGCAACTATGTTAAAACACTGACGTCAACAGTAAAACTTTAGGCTACAGAAAATATGAAAATCTCCTTTTGTTTTTCTTTTAAAATAAAATTGACCGTGGAACTTTAAGTTTACAGGTATCTTAAGAAAAATTGAAATAGGTGTATAACAAACCATCTACCTCCAGAGCGACTAGACCACAAAAAACTGCCCAGTTTGCGGCTGTTTCTGCACTTTTTACCTGAGCTTATTGCAGATGCACCAAAATCCTCCAAGTCTGCTTCTGTGAAGCTGTGAAGCAAATATTCACTAAATCCAATGGAAATGTCCGGGAGACCGGGTAGCCTGTGGAAGTCCTCGGCAGTCTGAAAATCAGAAAGTGTACGTAAAGTGTTGGAGAGCGTCGGTGAGTGGGGGGATGTTATGGCAGCTCCTAATGTCTTTATTGCGCCCGTGAAAAGGCCGGAAACCCCAATAAAAGCAAGAAACACACAAAGAGACCAACTGATCGGGGGATCGAGCGGCCAGTTTGCGCCTCCTGCTTCTGTGTCGCTGCTTTATTTTTCTATTAATTTTTAACCCGGGACACGAACATAGAGGAAGCGTTGGATCCGCGTCTCCTGTTATAACCAGACGCCGCGGTTTGGAGAGGTCACACGTGGGTCACCGAGGGTTTAAAATCAAGTGTTCTGGGTTTAGATAGGATGATACGGGCTGAATCTGCAGGCTGTCTGTGCTGGAAACTGATTGTGTGTGACCATCCAGGCTTCAGCCAAAACATGGAGTGTTTTTATTCAGTCCTGTTGCAGTTTGGACACACACACACACACACACACACATATCCGTGCTTTATTCGTAGGCCTGTGGGCGAAATTCGTAAATGTTATTTGGATTATTTCTAATACAGATAGAAGTAGATTGAGGAAACCAACAATATGGGAAACGGTTCAGGTGTGGCCTGTTGTGCGCTGTCGGTCTACGGGTCTTTGATCGCTTAAATGCGGCTAAATCCAGGTTTGACTTGTCCAAAACACTGGCGTTGCTATCCGAGAATTTAAAAATCAATAACTAATAGGCTAATTAGTAGGTCAGTAGCCTATAATTCAGGGTAAACGGGAAACAGAAGTTGTTTTTGTCATAGGCACAGAGCATCTCACACATTTAAGATTCGAAGTGCGTTAGGTTCAGGCTCAGGTTGTTGTGTAGGAGTACAGACCTTCATACACAAAAACACATAGATGCATTTGAACATCTTACCACGAGCAGAGAAAACATATTCAGGTGTGTTTCACATCTCTCCCATGACGCAGCTTCGTCTGAATGAAGCTGATTTTCACTGTGAAGTAACGGATTGTGTAAAAAGAAAATGACTGCAGCGTGTGTTCGCAGAGAGTCTGAGCTCCCTGCGGCTCCAGGCCTGCAGGCCGTTAAAACTGTCACGCGTTGCCGCATTGCGAAATCGCTTTTACGCACGACGTTTCGGGCCCACACCAGCAGGGATTTTGGAAGTGCAGGTGATGCTGTTGTGATGCAGATCCTCATCATCTTCATCACCGGGTTCGAATTCACCCTGGTCACGTTAACCGGGACGCCTCTGCCAAAACTCCACTATTTTACCATGGAACGTATTAAAACAAGCCCAGCACGGTGTAAACCAGGTGACTGGTAAAATGTCACTTTCTTATTTCCATCCATGAAACAGTTTATTTTCTCCTCACGCTGCAGAGTCACTGTTGTTGTCGGGTTCCTTTGGTTATTGTGCAGCCACAGCGTCAGGCTTCATTCAAAGACACATGTTTATACCGGATCTACATCTCGGTAGCTTTGGCCGTGTGATGAGACATTGCTGAGGTTCACAGCAGACACACAATATCCACACAACACAGAATATTGCTGGTGTGAATACTTCAGTTAGCCTATGTTTTCTGATGTGATGGAAACATATTTATTTTCAAATCAACAAATGTCATTAACACTAGAACTTTAAATGGACATCATTATGATAAAATTAATAATGAACAAAGCGGTTTGTTCATTTTATCTTAATTATTATTATTTAATTTTTTTACCTTCTGGGTTTAAAAGTGAATTAAATGCATGAGGAAACAGACTAATCTGATGTGGTTCATTTCGCCATAAGCACATAGGCTAAATAAACCAGTCTATTGTCCGTGTCACTAACACTGACACTAAAAGACAGAAAAAAAGACATGAAAAGCAGAATCCTCCATGTCTGCTCAGTGTTTTGGAAGCTGCTTTGCTGTTTTAAGAGGCGGAAGAGAAGGAAAATGGCGGCGAGGAGAATGAGAGAGAAAGAGAAGGAGCAGCTCCCCTCTAACAGCGCTCCATGAAGAAATGCAATAAATTCCTTGTTGTTTTATGAAAATTTACAACTTTGTGATACAAGTTTATGAGTGGCCGCGCGCGGGGATTGGCCGACGGGCTGGTCATGTGGACGCGCTTAACGTGAACATGAACTTTTTATGATTTCCCAAGCGGCTATATTGCTGCTGCTGCACTCCGCTCCGGCCTGAGCAGCCGGAGAGCAGCCGGAGAGCAGCCGCGTCTCCTCCGCTGCTGTGCCCGGGGCGCGGAAACCCGGCGACCGCGAGGAAATTAACGCCCAGCTATAATTAAACGGACTAGTTAATGAGAATTCTAGTTGTGACTATGGAAACCGGCACGGGGAAACGTTGACAACAACCACCCCCTGCCCCCCTCCCCCAGCCCCTCCTCCTCCTCCTCCTCTTCTTCTTGCTCTTCCTCCTCGCTATGGCTCCTCGCTCCGTCTGGTCTCGTGCTGCCGTTTACGCTAAATCTGGGGGACCGAGGTGGGGACAGTTCCGCTGATGATGAGGCGAAGAGGGGGCGAGCCGCAACATCGAACCCGGGAAAACCACCCCGGAAGAGAAGGCTCATTATTTTTAATTTGAATTTGACATTTTATTGAATTTGTCAGGATGGCAGTAACGTGGTGATGAAGATGACGACGGTGTTTTGAACGACTGGGTGACAAGGGGGAATGCACCCCCCCACCCCCCCCCCCACCCTCCTCCTCCTCCTCCTCCTCCTCCTCCTCACCTCCTCGCGCCGCCACCCCTCCATCCAATTATCATCCATCCATCCGGTCTGCACACGGTAGGGCTGTCTCGTGCCATACCGGGGTGCCTGGCTGCCTGCACGCGGGACGCCGAAGTAAACCGCAGGTGTGTGTGTGTGCGGGGCTCGTGACGGATTATCAACAAACGGTAAGACCCGCTCATGCACGTTCCTCCTCTGCGCGCTGCTGCTGCTGCCGCCGCTGCTGCTGCTGCTGCACGCGCACTGTTTAACAGGAGCAAAAACAAGTCAGATTGTGGAGCTGTGCGTGATTGTGCTGCTTCTGGTTGATGCATTAACGCTGTGAATGAGGTGCTACACAGATTAAAGCGTTTCCCCCTGCATTAGGCTGCATGATCATGATGCATGATCCAGATGAGCTGCCTCTCTGAGTGCTGGGATTAGTTGAAGGAAAGAGAGACATCCATCGGTTCAAACTCGGCTGTCTGAGATCCGGAACATTAGAGCTCACGTCTTCTTGCCCCTAGCCTTGTGGTGTATGAAGGGAGGGGGTAGATATGTTCATGAGAATGAGGCTGGTTTCCATGTGAGGGCAGGTCCGCCGGGTTTGTTCTATCCACATTTTGAAATCGTTGTTTTAAATTCGTGTATAAGAAGAAGAGACGTCAGTTCTTACCGGTTGTTTCTTACTGTGTGTCTTCACCAGGCTTCAGGTGAAGCAGCTGTAACTCGCCTGTGTCTCTGTGTGTTTGTGTGTGTGTGTGTGTGTCTCTCATTGTTGCTCTGGGAACGTGTTATTTTAATGCTCCACTTCCAGATCACAGTGGAAGCGCTTCCAGGTTCTTTCAGCTAACTGACAGCCTCTGCGTGTGTGTGTGTGTGTGTGTGTGTGTGTGTGTGTGTTTGTATGTGTGTGTGTTTGTATGTGTGTGGGTGTGTGAGAGAGAGAGAGAGTTCAGACACAAGAATGTTTTTCTGTCTTGGTCCGTCCAGCCCACTTTTATGACTTTGTTTCCCTTCTCATTTCCTCCCTGCGGCGCCCGGGTTAGTTTTTTTACCCCACAGCTAACTGGTCAGGATTCACCCCCCCCCAGCAACCCCCACACATACCCTCACAAACACATCTGCAGGTCTGTCTGTCTTCTCCATGGTCTCCAATTTGTTGCTGTCTCAAATATCAAACACCTCTCACCTACTGATGGGAATCACTTCATCACAAACACACGCGCACGCACACATGCACACACGCATAATGCTGTTACTACAGTTTTGAGGACACTCCTTGGCACATTGGCCCACATTCCCTAACCCTATAACCTCAACCATGACGACTAAACTAAACCCAACTCTCACCCAAAACCCAAGTCTGACAACAGCTATGAATGTGCGTGTGAAGGTCCTGGTCTACTACTAGAATATTTTTCCAGCTCTGCAGGAACACCTTTGTTCTCGGGTTTCTATGGTTATGGTGGAGCCACAGAGTCAGGCTTCATTCAAATACAGTTTTGCTTTTGTTTTTCTGATGTTGTTTTTTTACCGGATCTACATCTTGGTAGCTTGTGTTCTTCTGGTCGCATTAAAGGCGGAAGGTTGGGATGGAAACATTTTTATTCTCACATCAACAAAGTGTCATTAATAAGATACAATGGACATAGTACTTTGTTAATTCTGCCAAATTTTGGCACGTGGGTTTTATGACGTTGTATCTAAAAAAAAAGTGTAATTTTTTTTAACCGTTTGGGTTGAAAAGTGAATGAAATGCACTGGGGAACAGATTAATCTCGGATGTGGTTCAGTCTGGCTAAGCAAACGTGATCGTGGGATGCATGGCGTTTCCTCTGCAGCTTTTTAAGCTTTCCGTCGTTTAACGCAGTTTTGGTTCGGGTTAAGACCAGGGTTGTGCTTAGGGTTAATCAATGGAGAAATTGAGAAATAAAAATTAAAAAAGTAACAGTTATTACAAACAAAATGACTTATTCATTCACACACACACACACACACACACACACACACACACACACACACACACACACACACACAGATACAAAATCAGTTGATGCTTCTCAGGATTGTAGTAAAAGTAAGAACATGTTTTGCACTCTCTGAAGCAGACTACTGTACATGTAAATGAACTACAGCGTGTGTAGAAATTTATCATAATGTTTACTACATTTTTTTTTTCTGTTTTATAACCACGAATGAATCTGTGGTTGGTTCTTTGTGTTGTGAAGCACACAACAAACAACACGAGATCTTATTTTTTAGTTGAGTTTTTCAAAATACACCACAGGGCGCTCTCACACAGACATTGATACAGAAAATTCAGACTCAACACCCCCCCCCCCCCCACCCCCCCACCCCACCTCTGCTCCCTCACTGTGTAAGTGACTGCGGACAAGCGTCGACACATTCTGCTGAATATCAGCCTCACCTCAGACTGCCGAGACAGCTTCCTCTTTCTGGTGGAACATGGCCGACCGCAGATCTCTTATCAAGAAAATGCCATTATACAGAATTTGAATTTAAAATCAATTTAATAACTTCTCTTTCTTCCCCGACCAATAAATGAATAATAACATTATAATCAGTTATTATATCTCTCTATTCTCTCTGTAAAATAAAATTAATAAATTGATAAATTAAAAAAACAAACAAAATAATTATATTATAACCTAATGGTAGACACAGTCTTAGTAGCAGCGGCTGCTTTAGCTTTAGCTCTGGTAACAATGAGTATTTTTGGCCCGCTAAGTTTCCCATAACCCTGATGTGGTCTGTTTGATTCAGAATCAGTGGCCTATTCATGCTGCTGACGATAACGTCGTTATTGGACGTTTCTGAAAACTCGTTCAGTGGCAACATTGTTTCTATGTCCAGTGCTAAAACCCTCGCTTTAACATCTGCAGCTGCAGCTCCGGGTTGGTTTAGAGGCACTCTGCTGTCATAGGCTTTTAGCACTCATTAACTGTCGTTTATGAACTTAATGTTTATAAACCAGCTCCTTACTTCATCACCGTGATAAGAACACATCTCATTGAACGGGTTCTTGTTTCACTAAATCAAATGATGTCTTTGGGCCTAAAAGAGTGAGGACAAAGAAACACGTTGTGATTTACGCTTTTAATATTGTCCTTATGAAACATAAAAAATATGAATTTATGAATCTTGTTTCAGAAATCTTGTCATAGTCTCCCATAAAAATAAACAGATGAACCCCTATCAAAAGTTGAGAGAAGCACTATTCACTCATTTGCTATTGTTGCTGTTTATGCTTATACCATAGTACAAGTGGTTATAAATAATAACCAGCCTATATTTATTATATCAAACATCTAATAATATGTATTATAATAATTATTAACATTATTCTCAAGCTATCATTTTCTTATTGGCCAGTTCTGACAAAAGCAGTGTTTGTGTTTCATGTCTTATTTCAAGATGATCTGCACTAGCAGCAGCAGTGTCAGTGTCAGTGTGCTTTAACAGTCACGGAGCTCAAGTCAACTTTATAAATTCATTTATATAATCATGCATTTGTATTTGTACAGCCATATATCAGTCATATCACACGTGTACATTTATGGCATCATTACAGATCAATACAAATAAATATCATCTATATAAATCAAATACAAGACATAAATTCAAAAAATTAATTCAGTCACAAGTTCGTAGTCAAGAAGAAGCTAAAATATTACATTAATTTAAAGATTTCCATAGGCTTTTTTTTTTCTTTCAAAATGTATACATTTAATAACTAAAAATAACACATCAAATATAAACATTGTAGACTATGTTAATATAGATGAGGCAGACTGTGAAGTGTGAGGCGCTGGTTTTTACCGGGTCGTGTCTGCTCTCGGTCTCTGGTCTGTGTAGCTCCAGGAGCGGTGGACATACTGACACTAAGCCAGGAGCGAGCTGCTGTCCTGCGGCGCCGCTCAGCAGTGAGCCTCTCGGCATCCCCTGGTGCGGTCCTACAAGACGCTCTGGTGCCATCTAGCGTCGTGTCGACAACAGTAGCAAACATCCCCACATTCGCACACAGACACACACACAGACACACCACAGACACACACACACACACACACACACACACACACACACACACACACACACACACACACACACATACACACACACACACACACACATTTCTTTCACGTGGGAATGTCCACTCGTCAAGGACTCTTATACACGCACGCTATGTTTCCTGCTAAATGTGTCTCTGTCGCAGTTGAGAGGTGTGATGTGCTGTTGGCAACATGGAGGTCAGCCTCATGTGAGTGTGTGTGAATGCGCCCATGGTCTATATTGTATTAGCTGTTGACAAACTGATGATGTGGCTGCGACTTTAATTTCTTGTCTTCTTTGGAATGAAAGCAGAGCAGCGCTGACGAGAGGCGGGAGTGTTTATGTGTGTGTGGAGAACATTTTGCCTTTTGTCTCGCCGGTTGTCGGCTTCCCTCTGTCTGTCTTTGATGTAAACGGGGAGAGAGAGACAGATTTGTGGCATGGAGGAAAAGAGAGAGAGGTCTCTGCTCTCTCTCTCTTTCCAAGGTTAGGCCTGGCTGCTGTTACACTGTGGGGAATGATGCATGGACAAAGCCGTGCGAGCACAAGCACACACAAAATCTGTTGTGTGTGCGTGTCCGTGCGCGCTGTGCCCAAGGAAACAGGAGCTCAGGGTGTAAAATTTGGTCCGGGGTCGCTTGCGTGTGAGTGTGTGTGTGTGTTTGTGTGTGTGTGTGTGTGTGTGTGTGTGTGTGCGTGTGTGTGTGTGTGTGTGTGTGTGTGTGTGCGTGTGTGTGTGTGTGTGTGTGTGTGTGTGTGCGTGTGTGTGTGTGTGTGTGTGTGTGTGTGTGCGTGTGTGTGTGTGTGTGTGTGTGTGTGTGTGCGTGTGTGTGTGTGTGTGTGTGTGTGTGTGTGTAAACTAATAACTCGTCCTTGCTCTGTGACTTCAGCATCTTTACTGGCGCTCATCTGCAGATCTACTGTGTAACACCCCCCACCCCCCACCCCCAAGTAGGCTACATGCACCCAGGTGTGGACGTGTTCATTTGTGCGTGTGATCATCAAAGACGGG
>NW_019174447.1:430020-431448 GCF_002260705.1 Seriola dumerili | reverse complement strand
ACACACACACACACACACATTTCTTTCACGTGGGAATGTCCACTCGTCAAGGACTCTTATACACGCACGCTATGTTTCCTGCTAAATGTGTCTCTGTCGCAGTTGAGAGGTGTGATGTGCTGTTGGCAACATGGAGGTCAGCCTCATGTGAGTGTGTGTGAATGCGCCCATGGTCTATATTGTATTAGCTGTTGACAAACTGATGATGTGGCTGCGACTTTAATTTCTTGTCTTCTTTGGAATGAAAGCAGAGCAGCGCTGACGAGAGGCGGGAGTGTTTATGTGTGTGTGGAGAACATTTTGCCTTTTGTCTCGCCGGTTGTCGGCTTCCCTCTGTCTGTCTTTGATGTAAACGGGGAGAGAGAGACAGATTTGTGGCATGGAGGAAAAGAGAGAGAGGTCTCTGCTCTCTCTCTCTTTCCAAGGTTAGGCCTGGCTGCTGTTACACTGTGGGGAATGGTGCATGGACAAAGCCGGGCGAGCACAAGCACACACAAAATCTGTTGTGTGTGCGTGTCCGTGCGCGCTGTGCCCAAGGAAACAGGAGCTCAGGGTGTAAAATTTGGTCCGGGGTCGCTTGCGTGTGAGTGTGTGTGTGTGTTTGTGTGTGTCTGTGTCGCGTAGTTGTCGCTGGACTCGCTTTTGTCGTGTGGACCACGTTAATACGCAATGATGTGTGTGTGAGTGTGACTGTTGCTGTGGGGTTGTTGTGTGTGTGTGTGTGTGTGTGTGTGTGTGTGTGTAAACTAATAACTCGTCCTTGCTCTGTGACTTCAGCATCTTTACTGGCGCTCATCTGCAGATCTACTGTGTAACACCCCCCACCCCCCACCCCCAAGTAGGCTACATGCACCCAGGTGTGNGGTTGGAGGGGGGGGGTGCGGGGGGGGGGGGGGCAAAGGCAGTAATCTACAGTGTTGTGTTTAATTTACGATCCCGACATCATCTGACTTTAATCCAGCATTCAGAATCATCTTCAGAGCATTAAGATCAGATGGAAAATCAATACCCCTCCTCCCCATCTGTTTCTTTACCTCGATTGGATTTTCTCTGCTGTGAGATTATGATGATCAGGATGATAGAAGGGAATTCCACATTCATAATTATACATAGGCTATAGGCTACATATAAACATATATATGTAAACATTGGCCTACAGGCTATATATACATATATCTTACATAGCCTGTGTATAATATGTATATGTATAATTTCTATCCATCTATCTATTTATATATATATATATATGTGTGTGTGTGTGTGTGTGTGTGTGTGTGTGTGTGTGTGTGTGCGCGCGCGCGCGTGTGTGTGTGTGTATTTGTGTGTGAGTGTATGCGTGTGTGAAAGAGAGAGAGTGAATGAGTGAGAGAGCAAAAAAAATAAGAGAGAGAAAGAGAAAGAGGGAGGGAGAGAGAGAGAGACACACAG
>NW_019174447.1:414104-429995 GCF_002260705.1 Seriola dumerili | reverse complement strand
CACACTGGTACATTTATGGCATCATTACAGATCAATACAAATAAAATATCATCTATATAAATCAAATACAAGACATAAATTCAAAAAATTAATTCAGTCACAAGTTCGTAGTCAAGAGAAGCTAAAAATATTACATTAATTTAAAAGATTTCCATAGGCTTTTTTTTTTTCTTTCAAAATGTATACATTTTAATAACTAAAAATAACACATCAAATTTAAATTGTAGACTATGTTAATATAGATGAGGCATGACTGTTGAAGTGGTGAGGCGCTGGTTTTTACCGGGTCGTGTCTGCTACTCGGTCTCTGGTCTGTGTAGCTCCAGGACGGTGGACATACTGACACTAAGCAGGAGCGAGCTGCTGTCCTGCGGCGCCGCTCAGCAGTGAGGCCTCTCGGCATCCCCTTTGGTGCGGTCCTACAAGACGCTCTGGTTGCCATCTAGGCGTCGTGTCGACAAACAGTAGCAAACACCCCACATTCGCACACAGACACCAACACACCACACCACAGACACACACACACACACAACCACACAACCACACACACACACACACACACACACACAACACACACACACACACACACACATCACACACCACACAATCTACACACATTTCTTTTCAACGTGGGAATGTCCACTCGTCAAGGACTCTATACACACCCGCTATGTTTTCCTGCTAAATGTGTCTCTGTCGCAGTTGAGAGGTGTGTTGCTGTTGCGCAACATGAGTCAGCCTCATGTGAGTTGTGTGTGAATGCGCCAATGGTCCTATATTGTATTAGCTGTTGACAAACTGATGGATGTGTGCTGCGACTTTTTATATTCTTGTCTTCTTAGTGAGAAAGGCAAGACAGCGCTGACGAGAGGCGAGAGGCAGATGTGTTATGTGTGTAGTGGAGAACCATTTTGCCTTGTGTCTCGCCGAAGTTTCGGCTTCCCCTCTGTCTCTTGATGGTAACGGAAAAGAGCGAGACAGAATTTGTGGCATGGAGGAAAAGAGAGAGAGGTCTCTGCTCTCTCTCTCTTTCCAAGGTTAGGTCTGGCTGCTGTTGACACTGTGAGGGAGAATGCTGCATGGGACAAAGCGTGCCCGAGCACGAAGCACACACAAAATCTGTTGTGTGTGCGTGTCCGTGCGCGCTGTGCACCAAGGAACAGGAGCTCATCAGGGATGTAAAATTTGGTCGGGGTCGCTTGCGTGTGAGTATGAACGTGTGTGTTTGTGTGTGTTGTGTGTGTGTCGTGCTCGTTTGTGTGTGGCACGTTTACGCTGGTGTGTGTGTGTGTGTTGTGTGTGTGTGTGTGTGTGTGTGGTGTGCTGTGTGTAGTGTGTGCTGTGTGTGTAAAACTAATAACTCGTCCTTGCTCTGTTGACTTCAGCATCTTTACTGGCGCTCATCTGCAGATCTACTGTGTAACACCCCCCACCCCCCACCCCCAAGTAGGCCTACATGCACCCAGGTGTGGAACGTGTTCATAGTGCGTTGTTGATCATCAAAGGACGGGGGGGGGGGGGGGCAAAGGCAGTAATCTACCGTGTTGTGTTTAATTTACGATCCCGACAATCATCTGACTTTAATCCAGCATTCAGAATCATCTTCAGAGCATTAAGATCAGATGGAAAAATCAATACCCCTCCTCCCCATCTGTTTCTTTACCTCGATGGATTTCTCTGCTGTGAGATTATTGAATGATCAGGATGATAGAAGGGAATTCACATTATAATTATACACTAGGCTATAGGCTACATATAAACATATATATGTAAACATTGGCCTACACGCGCCTATATATACATATATCTTTACTAGCCTGTGTATAATATGTATATGTATAATTTCTATCCATCTATCTATTTTATAATATATATATATATAGTGTGTGGTGGTGAAGTGTGTTGTGTGTGCTGTGCTGTGTGTGTGCGGCGCCCGCGCGTGTTGTGTGTGAATGAATTTAGATGTGTGTGTGTGTGCGTTAGCGTGTGTGTACGTGTTTAAGTGTGTGTGTAAGTGTTTGTGTGTATGTGTATGTATATGCACACACACGCACATAGGCTATATATGTGTGTGTGTGTATATACATACAAATATAGGCCTACTGTTGTGTGTGCTACCAATTTACATAGTAACAACAACACTAATAGGCCTATTAATATGATAATTTGATAATCATTATAATATAATAATAATAACAATAATAATAATAATAATATCAGATATGTTTATTTTAAAACTGTATTAAAAGAAACGGTTCTGTTCAGTATTTGATGTTTTTAATGGCCTACCGTTTACACTTCTAATGAACTGAAATAGGTTTGATAACTTACTTGTTGTTACGTGCCCGTGCATTTGCGCTTGTCCGTTTCCTTTTCTCCTGTTGCAGAAACTTGGAGAAAAACAAGCGGCCCTTCCCCGTGATGCTGCATTCATCCGCCCGTTAATTTTTAACTCGTCCCGGGGCTCCTTCTGGCCGAGAGGGCTCGCGCTCACCGGTAACAGTCCGGTGAACTGACCCATAGGGCACGAGCTCACGGTGCCGTGAAGGACACAGTCATCCCGGCTCGCGCTGCCTGGAAACGATTAATACATTAAAACACAAAAGCACCGGTCAGGCAGTTTCTCTCAGTTTGTCATTAACTCGTGCAGGAGGGGTCGGTCAGCGCTCACACACACACACACACACACACACACACACACACACACACACACACACACACACACACACACACACACACACACACACGCGCGCGCGCGCACACACACACACACACATACACACAGGTTTCCGAGAGGCCAACACTGAGCCTGTGCGTCGCTATGGTAAAACCACTACACAATATTAAGTCTGACTTCTCCACCTCTCTGTTTTACACGATTCAACACGCAGATAATTTACTTGCCGATTTAAACATGTCACAGTCTATTTAAAAATAAAAGTAATTGAACTCTGGAACAGAAACCATCTTTGAATTATTTAGAAAGATTTCCTCTTCGATCACCGCTCATGAGTCCATAAGATTCTGAATTTATTTTCGTTAAGCTCCTGTTTGTTCCTGTTGGAGTTTTTAAAAGATTATTATTCTAATTAATCAAGCACATTTATGAGTTTATATTTAAGGTTTAACACAGGTAGGAAATATAGAGTACATTGTTGTAATGAAGAAAGGATAAGCTAGGTTATTTTTGAAAACTTCCTCTGTCGGTGCGCGTTAATTTTCTCCTCATCGTTTAAAATCAAGTTGTGGCTAAAAGGGAAAAAGAAAAAAAGTGTAAGTCAGTAAAATAAATAGCGAAGGTTTAATTTCATGGACAGTTAATTATTTCACAATGCTTGTTAATAATACTGAGTGAGATGCAGGCGGTTTGAGCATTGCCGGGGCTGAAATGAACCACAGATGAACTGTACAGTGTCCGTGTGTGCGTGTGTGTGTGTTGTGTGTGTGTGACTGTGTGTGACTGAGTGTGTACAGGCAGGCGTCCCCATATTTGTTTATCTGCTGTTTGCTGCGGGCCTGTTTTTCAGTTCGTCACCATTCCTCGGACTTTACAAGGAGTCATAAACGGTCATAAAGCCATAAAAGTTCAGAGGTCGCTCTCTCTCTATCTCACACACACACACACACACAAACACACACATAGACAGTGACACATACACACACACACACACACACGAGGTGAAAAAGAGTCATAAAGCTATAAAGCAGCAGTCTCTCTTCTTCAGCTTTAATTGTCGATAGTCTGATCTCTGGAGTTTCTCAGATTCCTGGAGTTCCTTCAGCGGCTCTCAGCTGTTTACACTGCAGCTACACGGCTATGATTTACTGCGCGGGAATAAAAAGCACAACTCAAAACGCTGTTATCACAAACCTTTACCACGTGCAGTTATCATTCTGTCGCAAATGAAGACCGTATACAAATTCTTACACATATTGCAGGTTATTATTATTTATAATTTCTCAGCTGGTGCTGTCTCTAATGGGAGACCCACCTCAGAATACCGTTCTGAGAAAACCGTTAATTATCTATTAGCCTCTACTCCGCCGCCTGAACACGCTGCTTCAGTGTATTAGCCACTGCTAGTAGGCCAGTAAAATTAAAATGATAGATTTTTTTGTTGTAGTTTTTAATTCTCATAATTTGCTCACATATGTTAATTAAAGTAGCAAAGTTAATGTAAACAAAACGTAATGGTATTGGTTCCGTGCGGCTGGACACAAAAATTAAAAACTGTTTTTTTTTTTTAAATGTATAGGTTACATATGAGAGGTTAAATGCAAAAAAAAAATCGCTTTTAAAGTTGAATTCGTGCTTAGGCTCATTGGGCTAACTGCACAGCAGCCTAGCCGACTTTTTCCAATGTTTACCTACGGCACACAGTAAGGTTCAAGTCTGGTTAAACTACAAGTAAACTATGCGAACCTATAGGAAACTGTAAACACAGAGAAGAGGACGTGTGTTTTCTCTTAGTCTATTTCTTATGCTTCTTTCCTGCACGCTCTCAAACATAAACTGCTCCTTCCAACCGGACGCGCTCCTCCGTTTCTCCTTAAACAGTATCCTGTCCCGAGTCTTCCCTTTTGCTGCTTGGTGGAGGTTTGACCCTCAAACTGCAACACACCTGCAACGACAACACAACAGCCCGCTCACTGCAGCATGCACGGGGTGAATCAAGGCGGTCACATGATAGAGTCACAGAAATGAAGTCACATTGATGCCTTCAAGTTCTTAGTTATTAGCCTTCTAAGTCAGTTTTATTACACCACAGCTAAGACTTAGCCTTAGGATTTGCTATCATGTTTAGCTTTAGCTTTAAACCTACCAGCCTGATGTGCTGTCTGATGTTGTAAAAAATAAAACTGCGTCTCATTGCTCAGCTATGAAGTTGTAGTAAGGCTATGTCATATGTAAAATTCTTGTAGCCTATTATTTTAAAACATGTCATCATTCTAAATTAAGTTACCAGGCTTGTATTTTTATTGTAATGGCATGTAGGGTATGTAGGTCTATATGTTTGAATAAAATTTTATATGGTAGCGCACATCTGCACCTGTCAGGATTTTATAAAATTACATAATTCAAATGCACATTAAAGTCTGTGCTACTGAAGCAGGTTGGGCTAATATTACCCATAATAGCTAGCATCCACAGCATTCACAGTCAACTTATAAAGAGGAATAAAACTTCATAATGCAGCATTTGATAGAAACGGTCAAATCTCAATTTACAGCTACCATTCAATTCAGCACGTTAAACAGCGTTCAGACATTATATCAGTCCAGTCCAGTAGCCTATTAAACAACCGTAGCTGCAGTTTTACTGTGTCGACACAGTCGTGTTGGTTCTAACTGGATAAATCAGAATATGACACTCCTCTGTCAGAAAGTCATTTTTACCCTGCAGGCTGCTGAGCGGGTATCCACTCATATTCATGCCGAAGCCACAATTACGTTAAGACAGTGCTAATGCATATGGGCTGTAGCTGTATATAATAATAGTATTACCGTCCTGTGTGTGTGTCCCAGGCTGTAGGCCATGCCTGTCCCGTCCCCGCTGTTAGCTCTCATTAATGATTAAACCACAGTCAGCTCCAACACAAAGCTGCTGCTTCCCGTTCCCACAAAGCGGAGAGGAAACGCAGCGTCCTGCCAGAGAGAGGGAGAGTGAGGGAGAGAGAGGTGGTGAGGGGTGAGGGATGGTGGTGGTGGTGGTGGTGGGAGGGGGGGGGGGGGGGACTCCCCATCTGTCTGTGTGATCCTGCACAGAAAGGAATTAAACTTATTATCTGTCTCCCTGTTACTACTTTTAAAACAAGAGAGAAGACATGGCGGAATGGAGAGCGAAGTAAAAGTAAAAATAGAGTCTTTGTCTCTATTTGTCAGTCGGACTGTCTGCAGCTCGGCCACGCAGACAAGTCCGAGCCTGTAGGGGAAACAGAGAAAGGCACAAAGAGGGAGACTTATTTATGGCTGCGATTATTTTACGACCTCAGCGACACATACGCCGTTTGTAAGTGCGAATGAAAAGCAGGCCGAGAGTTAGCTGCTCCTTTCTTTTCCTGCTCTCCTTTCTCTCTTTCTCTTTCTTGAGAAGAAGTGGTAGAAAAAAAGGAGTGTATCAGTATAAGTTTTGAGGTTGTTTTATTATTATAATAAAATATGTACGTCTAAAGTATGAATTTAGTTGCCTATAGTAGTCCAGTAGAAGTAGAGGCGTGTGTGTGTGTGTGTGTGTGTGTGTGTGTGTGTGTGTGTGTGTGTGTGTGGCGCCAGCTCCTATGTTACTTCACATTTTGGTTTTATTTATTACTTTTAAATGAACAACTGAGAAAACTACAAGTAGCTACAATGACGTCACAATAATAAAACATATAAAATAAGAATATAAGAATTTAAGTTTGGGCATAACTTTCTCTATATTTTGCTATTTATTTGTTACAGTCCTCGTTAAGTTAATATTATCATGTAAAATATTTATGAATAATATTGCAATTAGGCTCTTAACAAAAAATATAATAATGAATAAGTGAACAATTTATCCATAAAAAAAATGGATATATGAAATATTCACGTTCCATAACAGATACAGCTGTTTTTTCACACTAGGCCTGGACTATATATTCCTTTATACATTTATATATTTAGTTTCACTGATAATTCTCGTATCATCATTTATTCATTTATAAATATTAATACCCTATTTATTTTTTAATATTTAGTTGTATAAACATAAGGAATGTGGGCCTACTTTGCCATTTATTATTATTATTTACTTTTTATTTTCATTAATTCATTATAATTTTTGTTTAACCGTTGGATGCGTAAAAGAGAAGTCATGATATATGAAAAATTACTTTATTGTATGTATGATTTCAGCTAAAGGTAGCGCTTCGAGTTGAATGATGGAGGCGGGACGCTGCAATCAGTGTCAAGAAAAGGGCCAAAAGCAAGAGGGAAACTTCAGGACTGTTTCTTTTCTTCTTCTCATTACACATTTCAGTCTAATCAGTGTCTCAGGAGAGGAAAACAATAACTCACTGCACACGCTGATCAAACCGAACCGACTCACGCACAACAGCTTCCCCTGGAACACTTCGGTTCAATTTTACACACACACACACACACACACACACACACACAAACACACACACACACACACACATCAGCCTGCCTGGGTCTGACTCAGCTGCCATTCAGACTGAGCAGCGTCACCCGGGTTATTTTCAATCATTAAAAGCATTAATAGCTATCAGATTATGTTGAGAGAATCCCTTCCAGATTATCATTTACTCAAATAACCGCGCTGAAAACGTCTGTGGTCAGAACAGGACACCTCCCTCCCTCCCCGGTGGGCAGGGGGCATAAATCTACCCACCCACCCAAATATAGGCCACCAATTACAAATGTACAAACACCTCAATTATAGACACACATAGCCCACGTTATATTGTTGGCTAACAACTCACATCCCCGCCGCAAACACACACATAGACACACGCGCGCGCTCAGGACCACACATGAGCAGTGCGCGTTACCGGCTGTGATTTACGCTCGCCAAATTCATTCTAACGCGCTCGGTATTATCTGCAAAGCACCGGGAATAGGCTGTGTTTTATTATTCGGTTGCCTCTGGTGGTGCAGAAGCAAACCCGCCCCCACCCCTCCTTCCCCTCCCTCCCTTCCTCCCTCTCCCGTACTCTCTCAGGGAGGGCGCGCGTGCGTGTGTGTGAGAGCTGTTGGGTTTTTTTTTTTTATGGGTCTAACAACAGAAGGAGGAAGACACACAGGGAGAGAAAGAATCAATTTAACGCGCGGAGGATTCCGACGTGATTGCGCAATCTCACCGGGAAACGGAGGAAGATTAGAAAGAGAGATTGAATGAGAATTAGAAAGAGAGAAGGGGAGCGGGAGATTGAAGAAGGGAAATAGGAAAGGAGAAGGGGGAGCCCCCCCCCACATACACACACACACATACACACACACACACACACACACACACACACACACACACACACACACACACACACACACACACACACCACCTCTTCCTCTCGCCAACGAAAGGAAAAGGGGCGAACGAATGCCAGACAGAGAAGCTCCCCATTGGTCAGTCTGAGGTCAGCTGGTCTCCCCCCCTCCCTCCCCCAAGATCCCTCGTCACCCCATCCCGTCTTCTCCGCACACAAACACACACACGCACACACTCTCCCTTGTTCTCCCCCCCCTTCCCTCCTCTCTCTCTCTGTCCCACACTGGCACTCAACCACCCAGATACCCCGTCTCACCCTCAGCCTCCTCACCCCCTCCTCCCAATCTGTGATAAACTAAGTGATAGCAGCAGCCCGTCGGACTGTCGGCTATAAAACACAACAAATCATAAAGTGCAGGCAGGGGAAGGCAGAGGTAGGAGGACGGGAGGGAGAACCGTTAGCTGTTAGCCGTTAGCCTCCTTCTACTCCTCCTTCTTCATCGCGTTGTTGTTGTGTTTGTTTCGTGCCCTCCTGTCCTCCCCTCTCCTCTTCTTCTCCTCTCTTCTCTTCTCCCCCTTTTTCTCGTCTCATACTTTCTCCCGATGAGTTCCTATTTTGTCAACTCCTCTTTCCCGGTGACGCTACCGGGGACGGGTGGAGGCGGCCAGGCGGCGGAGTCATTCCTGGGTCAGATCCCGCTCTACTCGTCGGGATACGCCGCCGACCACTCGCTCAGGCACTACCCGGGGGCAGCGACCGTTACCGCTGCCGCGGCCGTGGCTTACGGTGCGAGCGGCGGCGGCGTGCACCAGGAGAAACCGTATCCGGCATCCACCTACTACCAACAGGCGGCCAACGGAGCGTACGGCGGGCACAGAGCAGCGGCAGCAGCGGCGGGGGTCGGTGTAGGGGGTGCGACCGGAGCCTGCGACTATGCTACAGCGGCGGCGGCAGCGGCTGCGGCCGCTGCCGCTGCTACGAGTTTCTACCGGGACAAGGAGCACCCGTGCAGCCTGGAGGAACACCAGCTCGCGCTGAGCCAGGACGGCATGCACCGTAAAGCGGAGTGCGCGGGTCTGAGTGGGAAGGGGCTGTTCGGTGAAACGATGGACGACAAGCACGCGGCGTCAGCGCCAATTTATCCGTGGATGCAGCGGATGAACTCGTGTAACGGTGAGTGTCTCCTTCTTCCTCCTCTTCTCCTCTTTCTTGCATATTTTATGATCCCCGTCATAAAACTGACGTTTGTTTCCGCTCTTAGCCCCTCTGCTGTCTTCCCTCTCTCTGTTTCCTCCTCCTCCTCTCTCAGTAGCTGCTTTATGATCCCCTTTTGTTGGCCTGTCAGTCAGTCATGTGCTCGGTATTTTATTATCCGTCATAAAACGGGTTTGTTTGGGTTGTAGCTCCTGTTACTGTACGTGACCTGCTGACCGACGCAGCTACCGAGTCAGAGAGAGAGGAGCCTGTCAGAGAGTGTTGTGGGTGAAACAGGGAACAGATAGAAGGGAAGATAAGTAGAGAAGAAACTAAATGCAGTCTCTACTGTTTGGCTTCAGTAGCTATCTATTTGACTGTGTCTGTCTCATTGTTTTTATTTCAATTTTTCAATGCTAGTCTTCTTCCTGGTTCCCAGGCTGCCTCTGCGCACGATCAAAAACTTATAGACAAATTTTAAAAATCCGTCCCCACCTGTCAGTGCAGGAGAAACATATTCTCTTTACAAAGTGCTGATAAACTCTCCTTCTGCTGATATGTGTAGAACGGTATCACAACTTTCCCTCTGCTATCTCGTGTGGAGCCTGTACTGTTAACCCTGCACCAGACACTGTTATTCATAACCAAACAGATTAGATATTACACTCACACTCGGGCCTGCGGACGCTGCCAAGTTGGGAGTGAAAGCAAGACGCGCGGGGCTTTTGGGGGAAGTAATTCGATGTGACTCCTCGTAATAAGAAGGTCTTGTTATATAGCCACAGTTAAAAATTAAGCATGCAATTACGGAGCTACTTTCTCTGCAAACCCCAGTGTCTTTGTTTAAAACGGCCTGTTGAGAGTGAAGGGAGTCATGTTGGATAACACGGGGCTGCTGCTGTACACAGCCCTGCAGGACACACCGGGTTATGACAGATGAGCTGCAGGTCCGTCGCAAAGAAAGATATGAGGAATAAAAAACGCAACGCCGGCTTTTAAGTGACAGCTGAGGACGTAAATGGCAGCTGGAGAGAGAGAACAGAGTGGTAAAGAAACCCCGAGTGCGCCTCCATAATCCGGTTTAGCTGAGTTTTTATTTATGGATGTTTAGATTTAGATATGAGCTCCGAGCTCTTCATACATGCTCTGCCTCTCAGATCGATACAGAAACTCTGCTAAACTGAAAACGTGGCGATTTGTTTACTACTGGGGCCAAAACACTGTTACTGAGGATGAGAGGAGCCTAAAGCCCTGCAAGCCGATCTTTAAAGGGGGGAATACTCTCTGAAATATTATCTCTACGTCTGCTTATTATTATTATTATTATTATTATTAATTTATTATATTGTTATTATATAGTATTAAAAAAAATTTAAAATGTAGCATAACCGTTTCTTCTCTTTCTTCTCGCTGAATCCTGCTATCACCAGGAGCTGAATTTGTCTTGCAGCAACACTAGGTGCATATATATGACTATATTATATTATATATATATATATACATATATATAGTTCCTATTTTTTATGGCGTTTTTTTTTTTATCTAATTCATAATTCCAGTCTTCACCACCAAGGAGGAAACAAGTGTCTGTTCTCTGGTCAGACTGGAGCAGACGTTTTATACTAAAGTCAGATTATAACTGAGTCCTTTGAAACAGCAGAATGATAGAAGACGCAGATATTTAGAAGAACATCTTTGGAGATTTTTATCCTCTATTGTAAGGTGTGAGACACAACAAATTATAGGCTGTTAAACGGCGTAAATAAAATCATAAAATTCAACGGAGCCCCAGCGCAATTAGCATAGAATAGAATAGAATAGAATAGAATAGAATAGAATAGAATAGAATAGAATAGAATAATGCGCCACCCTGAAGCCTTGGTTAAAATGTAATCTCCTCTATTTCTCTGTCCTTCTCTCTCAGGAACCTTCGGCAGCCCCGGGAGGCGCGGCCGACAGACATACACCCGCTACCAGACTCTCGAGCTGGAGAAGGAGTTCCACTTCAACCGGTACCTCACGCGGCGGCGGCGGATCGAGATCGCACACGCGCTCTGCCTGACAGAGCGGCAGATCAAGATCTGGTTCCAGAACCGGAGGATGAAGTGGAAGAAGGAGAACAAGTTGATCAACTCCTCTTCTTCTTCCTCCTCCTCCTCCTCCTCTTCATCCACAGTGAACGGTGTAGAGGAAGAGGAGAAACGGACGAACTGAAAGAGGAGGAAAAAGAGAAATAAACTGATGTGACACACATAGAAGAGAAGGAGGATGGATGAAGAGACTTGCTGGTTAATATCTATCTGTCCCCGTCTCAAAGTTCGTCCAGACGTTTGTCTGGTGAGAAAACTCTAAGGGGAAAAGCAGCCAAGATTTTCTTTTTTTTCTTTTTTACTTGAGGAAGAAAGAGGCAGAATAGAATCCCCTTTTTGAGCCCGTCGCCACCCACTTAAAAGTTATATCCAACTGCTTCTCCAGGCTGAATTCACCGCTGTCTGGAAAGAGCAGATGAAATGACGAATCGGGTAAAAAAGGAAAAGAAAAAAGAGAGAAATAGCAACATAAAAAAACTAAAGGGGGTTATGGTGGTTCAGGTTATATGACATCGTGTTTAAAAATACAGCACAGTATAACCTGCAACCTAACGGTGACACAATGTGTTATTGCATTCCAAGAAAAACCACCTAACTCCTCATTGTACTTAGTTTTTGTTCTTGTCAAAATGTACTTCCTTTCTGTCAGGCACTTGCTTTGAAGCTTTAGGACTCGAAGTCGAGCTCTGCCCCCCCCCCCCCAACAGTTTTTTATCCTATTTTGTAAACGTGTTGTGTGTATTATTATACCTTCAATTACACGTGCAAACGAGCTCATATAATATGGAGCGAGGAGGGAGAGCTACCTGAGAGTTGTATGTAGCCTGTGTCATACGGTGTTATATTTAAACTGTATAGAAATAAACAAGGAGAAATCACCTTGTATGGTGAAAATAATGTAAGTGGGGGGGGGGGGGGGGGGGGTTATTTAACCTTTCCGGCTAGATAGGGAGGGTGGGGAGGGGATGGGGGGTTAACCTACTGATGTTATTCGCCAAACTACCTAAAACGTTCAGGAAAGTGTATATTTTATGGATTTTTACATTGTTTCTTTATGTTAGTGTTTTTGTCAAGTCATGATGTAAACTACCTATGAGACATGTTCAATAAAATGTAAAGAAATGATGGAGAGAGCTTCTTTTTATTAATTTTTTCTGACAGTGACATTTTAGTTCAAAAGTAAAAACGCTCGTATTTTACGATTTAGTGACGTAGCTACATCCGCGCGCAGGACTCGTAAACCTTTTAGCCTCTTAGTTGTAAAGTGTGAAACAGGCATGCACATATTTATGGCGGGCGAGGCGAGACCGAGGCCGCACGGGGGCCACGTGAGCTCGCGAGCGGCGGGTCCGTGACAAGGGGCGCGCGAGGTGCTGCTGAAACTAATTGATGACCAGACTAGAGGGAGAGAAAGTTGATCCTGTCCTCGAGCCGGCCGACCAGACACGTCACACACATACACACACACTTCGCCCAGACAAAGTGGACAATGTCCTCGTGACCCTTTGAACTCCTGTTTGTCCCCTGAGTGACCGGCTGCGCGAGGTCCAGAGGGGCTGAGGTTTCTCTGTGTGAACGGCGGGAACATAAAACCTCTTTTTTTTTTGCAAATCATCAGCAGTGATGACACACACAAACATGCACGCGCATGATGACAGCATCAGCATCAACACATAAATAAACAGGGAACCCGCCTTTACCTGGTAGCTATGACAACTACGCTGTAGTTTCAATTATCATAGTTAGCTCACATAGAAACTTTATATGAATAAAGTCATAACAAACTAAATGTCACTCTAATGTGAAATTATTCAGTGAGAATATTCACAGCCCGTATGTGTTTTCAATGTAGCTCTTTCTGTGCAGCAGACAAAAGGCACATTTATATAAAACGCGTTACTATAATGTTATTGAGTTTGTATGAGTTTATTAACAGCACACTGGCAAAAAAAGTACCAGTACTCCCAGTACCATACATGTTTTATTAGCTTTTTCATAATAGCATGTGGAGGAACCCACATCTGCTGTAAAGTCGCAGCTCATCCAACGCTATTCCACTGGTGGCATTGACTATATTGAGCTGGAGTAGACACATTAAGATTGCCAATAAAAGCCTGTTCAGATTCAGATGTAGGGAGTGGTGCCAATGCAATACATGACATGGGGTTGTCAGTAAATAAGTAAAACCACAGTGAGAAAATAAAACATTTTGTGAGAGAGGAAGTACATTTTATTTCAGTGCAAAATGCTGCGATCAGTCATATTTATGCTTAGGAACAAATGAGCTAATTGGAACATAGTTTTAGAGCAGAGGGTTTGATCTGGCCATGCCAGGGTCACCGGCTCCTTACCCACTGCCACAACCTCTGCTGTAAGGTGAACTGTATGCTGGCAGATGTTCTATGTTAAACACAATGGAAATGATTTCACTGAGACTGAGAGGGCTCATTTTACCGACCAACACACACCAACTGCACTCTCTGTCTGGGAGAGTGCTTTTCATATTTTGGGGCAAAGAATGTTGGTTGGTTGTTTATTTTGTCTATGATTTATATTTATATTGTCCACTTCAACACCCCGTCTCCTAGAAATTACATTTTAAATGGTTTCAAACTTTTCAAGCCGCATTGTTTAAAACCATTTTGTTAAACCATCAAATCTGTAAGATTTTAACTGCAAAACTAAAGCATCTTAACAGCATTTAATATCTTGAATTTCAGATTTAAGCACTCTAGAGATTACAGTAAATTACTTTCACATTTGTGCAGGTAAAAAAATCTTGTGTGACTCTGGCTCAAGCATCTTGTTCTAACAGGGATTCGAACCCTGAATCCTGACAATTTCAGAAGAAAATATTATAATGACAGCATAAAAAGAAAGAAAAAGTGATACAGAAATAGAATGTAATACATAAATGATCTCCAGCTCACGACTGTAGTTTTTCCATCTGATAAATCAGAGCCACTGACCTCTCTTATCTGAAACTGTGGAATTTGTTTGGATCAAAATGGTGAGCGAGTTGTTTCATGGCACAAATATTCAGTGGGACTCTGGAAATCTATATATAATGAGGGGAGTGTGTTGAGAAGTGTGTGCCAACTGGGTCAGAGCCTCCTCCTGCCTGTCCCTGCATTCCTGGCACACTTTGGCTCCTGTGTTTTAAAGCCCCTCTCAGTCCGCTTTCAGAAACAGCAGTTTAGCTGATTTAGTGTTGATATCAAAACTCTTGTGGGTAAAATAATAAATCTGGATTCTGTTTGGTGGATTTTTCCTCCTCTGGTGCAGCCTCTTGCAGCAGTTTTTTATCTGCCCGGGTATTTTGGAATATTCAAGATGATTTCCATTCCAGCTGCTGGTTTCTCTCGCTGATGCTCCGTGTGCAAGCAGCTGAGTGTCTGAAATCTGGCCTGCAACTACACACACACACACACACACACACACACACACACACACACACACACACGCAGGACCACATTTACAGACACACACACACACTCCCCACAGAGCGCATTCATTTGTATCATTTCACACACAGAAATCTGGAATTCTTCATCTGTCCCATGTTCTGGCCCTTGTGCATGTAGCGTGTAGTGTGTAGTGTGTGTGTGTGTGTGTGTGTGTGTGTGTGTGTTTGTGTGTCAGAGTCACAATGAAATATGCACACCAGAGTGCACATTGAGGGCCTACTACAATAACACACGCACACTCAGACACACAGAGGCACCCTGGCTGAAATGCATCCCAACCCGAGAATCAACAAATCATAAATCAGGAGATTTCCATCCAGTTTGGACGTCACAGATCAGGTTTACCATTCCTCTGCAGCTGGAGGGGAGGGAGGGAGGGGAGGTGAGAGAGACAGGCAAACAGAAGAAAGAAAGAAAGAAAGAAAGAAAAAAAGAATGGACAAATAGCCTAAGTTATTGGTTAAGTTTTGGTCACTGTAACAGTTTCTGGTGAACAGAGCTCCTGCCTGGTTAACACCAAAACACTGAAAATGAATAAATAAAACTTCACTGCACTGATTTTGGATGATGAGTGTGAAATGGATAAACTAGGTAGATATAGATCATCAGAAGGGTGAGCTTCTTTGGTTGAATTTGGTGTGTAAATGCTTCAGGGAGGATTCTCGCGGCCGTGAACGCATCACCGCATCTTGTTATAGCTGTTATGGCGCCGCAGAATGACGCAGAAACGCGCGGCACTTTATGGCGCAGTAAAGGGTTTGCTCATATTTGTGACGTGTGTTAATTCACTGATATTATTATTATTATTATTATTATTATTATTATTATTATTATTATTATTATTATTGTGGAATACAGCATCAATAGCTGTGTCATTATTAACAGATAATTGATTGTTTATGTTTCCTAACTTCTGGCCTAAACAAAGGTCAGTGAACAGTGATGAGACACACTGTGTGGGAGAGAGAGAGAGAGAGAGAGAGAGAGAGAGAATATTTACAACAGCTCTCTCACTCTTTGTGGACTGTACTTTCTCTTCTCTTTCAGTCTTTTTGATCGGTGCAATAAATAATGTTTGCAGTAGGTGGCGCTCTGAGCTCACCCCGGCACCTCCGGCAGCGGAATAAAAGGTTGAGAGAGAGAGAGAGAGAGAGAGAGAGAGAGAGAGAG
>NW_019174447.1:368071-414079 GCF_002260705.1 Seriola dumerili | reverse complement strand
AGCTGATTTAGTGTTGATATCAAAACTTTGTGGGTAAAATAATAAATCTGGGATTCTGTTTGGTGGGATTTTTTCCTTTGGTGCAGCTCTTGCAGCAGTTTTTTATCTGCCCGGGTATTTTGGAATATTCAAGGAATATTCCATTCCAGCTGCTTGGTTCTCTCGCTGATGCTCCGTGTGCGAGCAGCTGAGTGTCTGAAATCTGCCTGCAACTACACACAACACACACACACACACACACACACACACACACCACACACACACACGCAGGACCACATTTACAGACACACACACACACCCCCACAGAGCGCATTCATTGTATCATTTCACACACAGAAATCTGGAATTCTTCATCTGTCCCATGTTCTGGCCCTGTGCATGTAGCGTTGTATGTGTAGTGTGTTGTGTGTGTGTGTGTGTGTGGTGTTGTGTGTTTGTGTGTCAGAGTCACAATGAATATGCACACCAGAGTGCACATTGAGGCCTACTACAATAACACACGCACACTCAGACACACAGAGGCACCCTGGCTGAAATGCATCCCAACCCGAATCAACAAATCATAAATCAGGAGATTTCCATCCAGTTTGGACGTCACAGATCAGTTACCATTCCTCTGCAGCTGGAGGGAGGGAGGGAGGGAGGTGAGAGAGACAGGCAAACGAAGAAGAAGAAAGAAAGAAAGAAAGAAAAAAGAATGGACAAAATAGCCTAAGTTATTGGTTAAGTTTTGGTCACTGTAAACAGTTTCTGTGAACAGAGCCCTCCTGGTAACACCAAACACTGAAAATGAATAAATAAAACTCACTGCACTGATTTTGGATGATGAGTGTGAAATGGATAAACTAGGTAAATATAGATCATCAGAGAGGGTGAGCTCTTTGGTTGAATTTGGTGTGTAAAGCTTCAGGGAGGATTCTCGCGGCGTGAACGCATCACCGCATCTTGTTATAGCTGTTATGTGCGCCGCAGAATGACGCAGAAACGCGCGGCACTTTATGCGCAGTAAAGGGTTTGCTCATATTTGGGACCGTTGTTAATTCACTGATATTATTATTATTATTATTATATTATTATTATTATTATTATATTATTATTATTATTATTATTTTATTGTGGAATACAGCATCAATAGCTGTGTCATTATTAACAGATAATTGATTGTTTATGTTTCCTAACTTCTGGCCTTAAACAAAGGTTCAGTGAACAGTGATGAGACACACGCAGTTGAGAGAGAGAGAGGAGAGAGAAGAGAGAGAGAAGAGATATTTACAACAGCTCTCTCACTCTTTGTGGACTGTACTTTCTCTTCTCTTTCAGTCTTTTTGATCGGTGCAATAAATAATGTTTGCAGTAGGTGGCGCTCTGAGCTCACCCCGGCACCTCCGGCAGCGGAATAAAAGGTTGAGAGAGAGAGAGAGAGAGAGAGAGAGAGAGAGAGAGAGAGAGAGAGAGAGAGAGAGAGAGAGAGAGAGAGCTTCCCCCGCCCATCCCTTCATCATTAGAAACCTCAGAGCATGAATTACCTCTCCAAAGTCATCGGCGAGAATTTACGACTGGTCAACAAAAGCACGTGACCGCACCTCCTCTTTCTCTCTGTTTCTCTCTCTCCTCCCTCACCTCACCCCTCACCTCCCCCCTCACACACACACACATACACACACACACACACACACCACCCCACCCCCATATTTGGACGGCGCATACATAGCTAAAAACGAAGTACAGTGCAACGCCATAATTCACTAATACATCATAAATCGTTGAAAGTACCCGCGTTATAACGACCAAGAGAAATCTAACAAATCAAGCGCCCCTTAGCACTTAACTGTAAGACTGCAACTCTCTAAAACAACCTAAATGAGCTCTTACTTTGTAAACTCGTTCTCGGGGCGCTATCCAAATGGCCCCGACTATCAGCTGCTAAATTATGGAGCCAGCAGCGGCGCAATGAACGGCGGGACGTACAGGGACTCGTCCTCCGCCACAATGCACCATGCTACGGGCTCTTATGGCTACAGCTACAATGGCATGGATCTGACCGTCACCAACCGGGGAGGGGGGAGCAGCGGCGCCGCCAACACTGGAGGACACTTCGGGGGCGGCTCAGTCGTCGGGGACTCCCGGGGCTTCGGCTCCCCGGCCCCGGAGAGGAGCTTCAGACAGCCGTCCAGCTGCTCCCTTGCCTCCGCGGCAGACTCCCTCCTGTCACCCGGCGGTGGAGACAACAAGCTGGGCGCCCAGAGCTCGTCTCCCCGCTCGGAGCAACCAGGAAGCGGTAATCTCAGCTCTCCAAACCTGTCCTCCAACTCCTCCGGTGGCGGCGGCGGAGGCGGCGGCGGCGGCGGCGGCACAGTGCAGCGCTTCACGGAGCTGGACGACGCGTCGCCAGAGACCGATGAGTTGTTGCACCACAAACAGGACGCTGGCCGCGGCGGCAACCCGCCCTCCAGGACCGGACACCCGCAGCCTGCAGAGCAGAAGCAGGAGGGCGGCGCGGCGGGATCAGCCGCTGGCAGCACGGCGGGCAGCGAGGCTCAGACACCACAGATATTCCCCTGGATGAGAAAGCTGCACATTAGCCATGGTACACGCTGCTCTCCTGTTCACAACATGTCAGCTCCCTATCAGAGGTTCCAGGGCGATGATATCCACAATGCTGGATAGAGAGATTGTAGTGTAGCCTAAATGTTTGGACACATGGGGCTGGTGACAGTTTAGTTGTGGAGGAAGCTACACGGGGAGCCACGGTGCTCTGAGCCTCTTTGTACACCCTCTACAGACTCAGCAGACTTCGGCTGTTACTGCTTTGATATGATTTGAGTAAAGTGGCTGCTTGAGAATAGCTGAAAGACACACAATTAGTCACGGTTCCTCGTTTTGTCTACACCCCACCAAGCCTTTTTCCTCTGCGTCAATTTCATATTTTCACGACTGTTAAAAGTCAAGGCAGTGAGGCGTTTAAGTCTCCCAGAAAATCTCGAAATGTAGCCTATTTTATTTTGCTTCTTGTTTTTACGCAGATAAAAAGTTATGTGAATATTTCAATTTATTTTTTATTGATTTGGAAAATGAGAGTGAGTAAACAGGACAGCTGGCCACCCTCTGATTAACCATCTGAAGTTTGCTATCAACGTGTTTTCTCAGGGCATCAGGGGGCAATTCGCTCTACATTCCCCCCTGTAGCAGCCTGTGACGCCATGGTTGCCTCCTCTGCCTTTTCTCCCTCTTTTTTTATTTTAAGAAAATTCCACAAAAGCGTCATAAATCTGTCAGGGGAGAAGCGAGCCGGGCAGCAAAAGCCCAACATGGCTGAGGAGCACAGACAGAGCCGGGTGGTGGTGGAGGGTGGAGGGGGGAGAGAAAAAAGAAAGAGAGGCCAGGAAGGCTTTGGAAGCTGTTGCTCCTTTGACAAGTGAAGCGTTTTTACGTGTGGGAACTTTATTAGGGAGGTGAGGCAGAGGACGGGGCAATAAAACCCTGAAGGGAGCTAGACAGAGGGGGCAAGTGGGAATGTGGAGGGTAACTTAAAAAGAAAACAGTGGTATGACAATGAAATGAAAGGAATAAAATGTGGGAAGAAGAAAGACTTCTGTTGATTCAGATTAAACTATGGGTGAAATCTGTCCTGTATTGTGTGTGTGTGTGTGTGTGTGTGTGTGTGTGTGTGTGTGTGTGTGTGTGTGTGTGTGTGTGTGTGTGTGTGTGTGTGTGTGTGTGTGTGTGAAGCATATAGAGGTGAGGCTAAAAAAGAATTGATCCGGTTGTATTTTAGAGCACAGCTTGAGGTGCGTTATAGTGTCTGTTTTCATTTCTACCTATTCACCCGTTCATGTCCCGCTCTGCCTTGTGTCCGCTCCACACCCTTCAGATATGACGGGCCCCGACGGGAAACGGGCACGGACGGCGTACACCCGCTACCAGACGCTCGAGCTGGAGAAGGAGTTCCACTTCAACCGGTACCTCACGCGGCGGCGGCGGATCGAGATCGCGCACGCGCTCTGCCTGACAGAGCGGCAGATCAAGATCTGGTTCCAGAACCGGAGGATGAAGTGGAAGAAGGACAACAAACTGAAAAACATGAGCCTCACCGCCGCCGGCAGCGCCTTCCAACCCTGAAGAAAATTAACCCTTCAAAATAAAAAGAAAAAAAAAGAAAGATCCATCTCTTTGAAAAGGTTACTACCGTGCACAGACTTCCCGGTAGGGAAATAAGAGACAAAAAAAATGAAGAAAAACACAGAAAACAACAGAAGCCAGTGAAGAAGAGAGTGGAATAAAAGAAGAAGACGTGATGAAGAAATATGTCTATCACACAGATTCCAGATCTAGATTTCAAAAACACTTCCTTTCATCTACCGAGTACTGTTCAACAAGCGCAGCACTTTTTATTTGTTGGTCTTTGGTGTTTAAGGGCAATGTAAAAAAAAAAAAAATGACTGTGGTACTTTGCTCTTCTAAAAAAAAGAAACTTAGTGTTCCTGTATGTTCTCGTCGTTTTTAAATAGCTGTGTGGAGGAAAGGAGTCGAGGATAAATATGCTACCTAACATTTCTACCTATACGTCCTACCTTACAACCTTATGGCTACCTGTTGTTCAAGGTCTGAATATTGTTTGTGTGTCAAAGTGCGATGTTTTGTAATTGACAAAGTGCTTTCGAGAAAAGTTAGCATGTGAGCTCTTATTCTAAGTTATTTACTGCAAATTACACGTGTATAGTCCATGAGTCCCCCGCTGCCTCCCCTACCTCCCCCTTCCTCCCTCTCTGTCAGTTACCTTTCATTCAAATACTGCTACAATTTTAAATGAGGAAGCAGGGGAAGGTGCGAGTGTGTGTGTGTAAAAACAAATCAGGCCTTCCTACATCTCCGTATCCATCCATAATGTTGTGTATAACTCTATTATTCAAAAAATGTAACTGCATATTATTGTTATTATTATTATTGTAGGCTAATTATTGGATTCATGTTCCAAAAGGGATGTATATAGATATTGGCATTTCTAAATGTACCCAGTTCACTGTGTGTAGTTGCAGTGTGAATGTGTGTCTGTGTGTGTGAATGTGAGCGTGAGCGTGTGTGCGCGCATGTAAGGGGAATGGCTACCGTCCTGTGAGCTTTCTGCCAATTAGCTTTTTGTATTTGTTTGTAACTTGGAGTAAAACAGACAATAACTAAATAAATAAAAATAAAAATAAAAAATCAAGTTCCTTATACTGGACTTAAGCAGCTGCACATGTTGTAGCTACCAACCTGCCGCAGAAATGGCTGAGCAGGGTCTGGAAACCATGACAGTCATACGGACCAAAAGCTTTAGAAACCTTCCACAGAAAACTGGTTTAGACACATAAATGAGAGCTGTTTGTGCCAGGTGCCGTTATCAATTTATTGCCAACCATATCTCATATGCAAATCTGTGTCTGCTGGTATCAGCTTATAGCATTATAGTTGTGATCTGCCAAACTCTGATCTCAGTGTCTGAGTAAAGCCTGAGAAAAGGTGCAAGTTAGTGCGCAAAGCCGTAACTGACCATTCCGAGTCCATAGGCCTACACCTCTGTGCACCTCCTGCACATTTTTTGCGCAATTTGAGCTAAATCTGATGTAAATGGACCTCAAACTAACTGCCATTTTCCAGTTCTACAAAATTATTCAAGCTTGAGAAAGGGTAAAGAGGCGTCACACCAAACACCCGTCCGCAGGCCTGTCCTCTATTTTCCAGGCCTCACTTGAGCCCTGAACGCCACATTTCCATGATGACAACCTTCAGATCACTAATCACTGAATAAGCTGGTTAAACACACTCAAGCGCGCGCACACACACACGCACACACACACACACACACACACACACACACACACACACACACACACACACTGCTGACCAAGCCTGACAACACAACAAACTACACGCGCTGGACAAATTGGTCACTTTCCTCTAAACGGCCTTTCCTTTCCGCCCTAGCGGCGGCGACACGCGGCCAAATCAGGTTACCGTCTCCCGGTTTCCAACTGTAAACAGCCAACTGAACTTTTAAACTCACCGACTGATGCTGCTGCAGCTTCCCTGTTTCTGAGCTGATGGTAGGGGGGTTGGAGGGGAAAGGGGGGGCTCGGAGGTCCTGCTCCGAGCCTCATCTGGACACAACCTCTATCTGCTGCCGCCTCTGTGTGTTTGTGCGCTGAGATATATTTTTAAAGCTATCCCCTTCTGCTTTGGGCCAAACTATAAAAAAGAAGGCAGCTTTGACATTTACATGTCAAACGGATGAGGGTTTTTATCTCCAAGTTGGATCGTAAAGATCGTGCCTGGCCTCAGACTGATACCTCTCACTGGCTCTCCCCTGGTCACGTGGAGTCCATAAAGTTAGTTTTATGGTTTGGGGGAGTTGACAATGTACTATATATTTCACATTCTAGAAAGCAAGTGACGGTTTAACGGCTTCGCAGGGATCCTAAAGGGGTCAGTAAAGTAGAGACAAAGCGGGAGAGGGAGGGAGTGGAAGGAGTATGTGAGTGTGTGAGAGAGAGCAGGCCACTATACGACCGGCCGCTGGTCCTGCTCCGGTTCATACGTGGAGCCCGGCGATCAGGACGCTGGAAAAACCCGGTAGAGCGAGAAAGAGCCGCGACACAGTAAGTAGTGTTTGAAGGCTGTCTGCCTGTAAGCGGAGGCTTAGTAGAGAGGGAAGGAGGTGGGGGAGGAGGTGGTGTGGAGAGAGAGAGAGAGAGCTGGTTATTTAGCCTGCCATGTCACTCACTCACTCCGCAGTGCTGCTGTATTAACGCGCCGAGCTCCGGTGTATTTGAGATATTTGAGAGTCGTTGTTGTGACTGGTCCGGGCCGCGCGACGGTGGTGGCGTCACAGATGGAGTTTGTGTGACCCCCCCCCGGGTGTGTGTGTGTGTGTGTGTGTGTGTGTGTGCTTTACTGTGTGGGTCATGATGATGGCGCACAGGCGCACATGCAGCAGGCTGGCTGTATGTGGCTCTCAGTGTGGAGAGGTGGCTCGTAGTAAACACAGAAGGGTTTACATTCATAAAGTGGTTGTATCTGTGTGTATGTGCGCGTGTGGTCTCAGGCTGCTGGACCCCGCTGTCTGTGTGTGTGTGTGTGTGTGTGTGTGTGTGTGTGTGTGTGTGTGTGTGTGAGAGAGAGAGAGAGAGAGAGAGAGACAGAAAATCAACTTTAGCGAAAGAAAAATGAACAGGAAAAAGTCTGTGACTGTGTGAAGAATATTCTCAGGTTTCACCATGAGGTTCTTCCTGAAACTTTAATATAGGTTTGTTGGAGTGTTTGAATAAAACATCCAATGAAAGGCTGATGAATCGACCCACGCAGCAGAAGTTGTGAAGTGAATATTTAATATATATAATAATATTTCCTCCCTGATTTCAGCTTTCATATCATATCTTTTTTCTTTTTACGCAGAGGCGTAAAATGCTTTCAATGAAGGACTAAGAGTTGTGGAAATGCCCATATGTGCTATTAGCCAAGAGGTAAATGGACAAGGACACACACACACACACACACACACACACACAGGTTACACACGGAATGGGGGGGGGGGGGGGGGGGGTGTTGTACGTCCTTGGGTAAAGAAAATCTTTGTGCGTCCCTCGCCCTTGCATTTTCCAGGCAGGATGGGTGTGAGTGAAAAAGCGTCGTGGATACAAACATTCCCAAGGCTCACGATCAGAGTCCTTGCTGCTTATTTTATGTCGGAGCTTTGACCTGTTTGACTCATACGAAAGACACACCCGCACACACACACAAACAGACACACACACACTGTGTACGTGCTCAACTCGTTGTTTTTTTTTTTTTTGCAGAAAAAAACAAACACAAATGAACACACATTTCCGGTGTAAATTAACACAGAAATACGAGGCTATGTTGTTAAAAGTATTATATCAAGTGTCTCTGACTTTTAGGCAGGAAACACCGAAACACTGAACCAAATAATGTCGACACAACAAAGCGCACGGGCTGAGCAGTATTAAATATTAATGGAATTTTCTAAAGTAATACTAATGAGGCTGGGGACACAGAAAATGTATCAAACAACCTAATGGACCTCTGAGGCTGCACTTAAATCAGGTAGGCCTCACTCAAAAACACAAGACTAATAAAACACTTGGACTTTTATTAATGCTTATGAAACATACGGACTAAATGATAGAAAATATTTCACGCCTATAACACTAAAGAAAACTGGAAGCAACAGAGAACATGGCAACTATTTTATATATTGAGATCAATACATCTATATTCTCCAGATCAGCTGTAATTCAATTGACACGAAACACAAAAATTCACAGTTGAAAACACTATTAGTCATTAACACCAAACCCGCCATGGAAATCAATAACTTGATCTCATGTTATGAAACGGTAATGAAATAACTCGCGGTGTGTTCTGGGTAAAACGAGAGAAGTAGGTAGAAGTGTCAACAAACAGTGTCTTACTGTTTCCACTGAATCTTTTATTACTTCTCCTCACTATATCTCTGTCTCTCTGTCTGGAGCTGTCAAACAGCCGGGCTACTTGTGCACGCGTCCTTGCTCTGTGTGAACGCGCGCTCCTTATTGCTTAATGGATCCATCATGTAAATAGTTTAATAGGATCTCGTCTCACGGCGGCGGGGTTTCAAAACTTTAAAAACAAAACAAAAAAAAAAACGTTACATCAGTGCGTTGCCCCCCCACCTCCCCACCCCCATCCAATCCCCGGTGGTTCAGCTGTCGATCAAAGCAACTACGTCATAATAAATTAATAGAAGTCGTTTTGTGTGAAGTCTGACCGCAACATGGCGCCCTGAAGAGGTCGACAAACACACAGTGTTGAGAGAAGGCTGCAGCGATGAGATAGAATATAAATGCATACATAGTAATATATATAATATACATAATAATATAGGCCTACTAAATATACTATAGGCTAAGTCTCCGCAGACAAAGGTCACAACATACGGCTGAAATCTCCGGGGGAGCAGTGGATCTTTTTTGATCTTTTTCTTTAATATTATATTATTTAGGCCTGTGACTTATAGCCTGTAGGCTGTAGCTATAATATATAAGCTCCGGAAAAAAGCAGTGGATCTTTTTTTTTATAGGCCAACATATAACCTATATACTGTAGGCTATATAATATAGGTCTATGTAAATAGGTTATAGCTGTGTTTATTAAGGGTTTTGCTGTATAGTCTATGACTATATGGATATTCGTTTGATTTCCCAAACATGTCCCCAACATTAGGCCCTTGTTCTATTTTTTATTTTATCTATTTAACTCCGCCAAATGCAGTTTCTGTCATTATTTAGCTTATTTTCTGTGATATAATCTGAGAAAACCTTAACGGAACCTGGCCTTACAGTGTTTGTATTCAGGCCTCTAGTTACTTCATCTGTGGGTGTATTTCTCCTGGTCACGACCGCACAGTTAATCCGCTCTCCCCTGCCCTCCGCTAATGAGGCAGGATTTTGCTTTCGGAAGTCCCTCTCTGCTCTCAAACTCTCATTCATTATGTTCTCTTTACATGTGAGGCCGGTCTGCTTCCAATGCATTTTCAGTCTGGGGATTCCTGGCGCTGCCCTCCGCCATCACAATGATTTTTCACCAACTTCACAAGAATGTTATTTAGAGTCATGTTCGGGATGCCATAAATTATTCAGACACCAGAGGGGGAGACGTGAGGGAAGACCGTCTTCTTCTTTCTAAAGTTCTCTCTGCTAAATAATGGAAAACAGGTTCATTTCATTCCAACAGATCCTGCCACACTTTTGATTTTTTTCAATAGAAAATGTAAATTTGTGATTCTGAAAATGGCTTTGAAGAAACAAATTAGGCCTATAATAATGGGTAGTGACATACATTATTATATAAGATTATCTCAATATCAGTCAGAGGTTTTTGAGAGAAAAAAGAAAAATAATAAGATAAAGGTCAACTTATCCTGAGCTTTCAACTGTGGCTTGCGAGTTTTTATGTTTTTCAATAATTATGTTTCTACATTTCGACTTTTTGTCTTGGAAACAGTCGCTGCATCTATTACCTATTCCATTCTAGAACAAACCAAGACTAAACCAATAATAATAGTAATAATAAATTAAAGAAAAATGAATAATAATTATAGGCCACTTGTTAGTTATTTTTCCAGCGGGACAAAAATGTGTATTTCCGCTGTAAGATAACGGTTCATATAACCCGCCATATAGGCCTACACGAATGTGGCGCGTGTATCGTGTCTATGTGTGTGAGGAGGGGGGGCTTTGAGGAAGTTTCAGTTCAGTAAACAGGAAGGCGAAAAAAATCCACATTTCATTTTTCATCAACTTCCTCCTTTTAACGATGACCCCCCCACCCCCACCCCCACCCCAAAAAAAAGAAAGAAAGAAAAAGAATAAACACACACACGCACACTCACTTACATTTACACACACACATAAAGCTACATGCGTGACACAAGTGGTGTTGTGCAGTGCTGTGACATGGGAAGGGGCAGCAGCAGCAGCAGCAGCGGTGTCTCTGTATGGCCTCTTTTGTTTTTTGCTGTGTGTGTCATTGTCATCTGTTTCCCGTTTATGTACTCAGGGCAGCTCCAGCCTGCAGAGCCGCTTCTCCTCACCATTATGTGTATACAGTGTGTATTATGTGTGCGGGCTCGCTGCTCCTTTGAACCTGTCAGGAGGCGTTGAGTTCGGCTTTACGGTCTCTGTGCTGCTGATGATGAGTGGGGTGAGTAAATAACGCGACTCACCCTTTTTTTTTTCATTGCAAAGGTGTGTGTTTGTCTGAGTGTGAGAGATTCGCTGGCTTTGTGTGATGGGAGTGAGTGGGGTGTGTTTTTGTTGTGTTTGGTGGGTTTATTGGCAGGGCACGAGGTAGCTGAGAGAGAGAGAGAGAGAGAGAGAGAGAGAGAGAGAGAGAGAGAGCGGTAGATCCTGGCTGTGTGTTAGGCCTATATCTTTTTTTTTTATCCCAATTTAATATTTCTTTAAATTTGGATTATTTACTGCACATTTATATTCAAACAGAAAGCCATTCTGTGGATTGGAGCTACACACGCACACACATACACAGACATACGCACGCACACACACACCCTTTTTGTGATTGCTTTACCTTTAAATCGGCATTTTGTGGAGCGTTAATGTCTCCTGCATACTGATAGGGGTGAACCGCGCGGCCATGCTTCATGAATAATGCACGAGGAGGAGTCACCGCGAGGTCAGCAGACAGGCTCGAGCCGCGCACTGCACTAGGAGACTGCGGCGCAGGCGCGCGGGAGATCGAGGGAAGAGAACGCGCGTGTGTTTACTTCACCAACACAGGGGAAAGGAATTAACAGCTGTCCTGGTTTGATTTATCAGTCAGTGTTTCCCATTTCCGGCTCAGAAGGGAGGGAAGTTTACCTCAGACTAACGAAAACTTCCACACATAGATAGATAGATAGATAGATAGATAGATAGATAGATAGATAAATAGATAGATAGATAGATAGATAAACAGATAGATAGATAGATAGATAGATAGATAGATAGATAGATAGATAGATAAATAGATAGATAGATAGATAGATAAACAGATAGATAGATAGATAGATAGATAGATAGATAGATAGATAGATAGATAGATAGATAGATAGATAGATAGATAGATAGATAGATAGATAGATGTGTAATCTAAATTATTGTACATTTCAATTATTTCAATTATACGTTTACCATATTAATTTGTGTTTTATTTTAAGTAGTGCAATATTATTTGAGCTTATTATATTATTAATTAACATTACTTTATTAAGTTTATTATATAATTTAAGTATCAGTTGCCATACTTTATAATTTCATGTATATAATTTGTAGGTGTAACATTTAAATTAGTCATTTACAACCCCCTTTAGTGTGGAGCACCTTTTGTTTCCACCTGCCATCGTTTACAATGGGACATGTGTGAATGTGCCAGATTTGGATGCATATGTATAGTGACTATAGAAGAAAGTTAAAGAAACTTGTAGCCTGCTTGTCACCCACAGCCTACAGAGATTTGAGAACCATATCAAGAAAGAAATCAGGGTTACAAATAGATATATATTTCCTTTACATTTATTTACCACTGTTTTCTTTTATGAAAAATGTTAAATGTTCAACAAAGGGAAACAAGCATGATTTGATTCTTATTACAGAGTGTTTGCAGTCGATAAAAGCTTTTATCAGTGGCTCTTTGTGAGACTGGGAATAAAGCCCAGCATAGGTTTTGTTTGTCTTGCTGATGGGTTTGACAAGTCATCAAGCATGCAAATATTTAAAGTTACAGAGGGTATGGGTTGGTATTGTGTTTGTTTTTCAGGTTATGCCATGTTGACTATACGCCTGGGTGAAGCGGAGGTACACATAACTATACGGTTACAACTCTAGATCTTAGGCTATCAAAAGAAAAAAATAGTGATACTCTTCCACTACCAGGCTATTAGCAGCTGGAGATTTATAAGCTTTTTGATATCAAATGTTCTCTCCTGAAAGGAGCCACGACTCATGCTTTGTGAGCTCTTTTCCTCCCCTTAAAAAAGAATGAAGAGCTTTAGGAGAGTTTCAGTTTATTTTACTCACCAGTCCAGCGGCCAGTTTCAAAAAGACATGTCAGACTGGTCTGTAGTGTTGGTCCAGTCTTCATTTAGGTCATAGTTTAGTCTAATGTTAGTCAGACTGTTCCACAAAAGAATGATTTATTTTAATCCAGAAACATTAGACACCTTACCCCCCGGCTAACTCAGGCCTAAGACCAATGTTACCATGGTAACAATCAATGACACCTGCACTGACCAGATGCACCCAACAACAAAAAAGGAAAACATTGCTCACAATTTGTGGTTTTCTAACAATCACATTTTTATTTTTATCATTTCACTTACACTACCATTCTTCCCGAAGACAAATATTTTCTTCTGGGGTAAATGGAGCTGAGCGGTTGGATGCAGTTCCTCGGTCGGCCATTTTTTTATTTTGAAAAATAATTACTTAATTTACTCGGAATTCATTGTACCACAGTCCTACTTAAGATGGTTAAGAACTTAACTGCTTTGTGCAGCGGATGAATTCTGACATCTATGTGAAGTCTGACTGTAAGGCTTCAGTGTGTGGAGCCGCAGAGGATTATATGCAGAGGATGCAGCTCTCTCGCGCCGCCACCAGAGCCCGCTTCAGACCAAGAGGACAGCATGAACTGAGCCGGAGATCCCTCACGAGCCCCGCTCTGTGGTCCTGCCTCCCTCCCTGCACGCGCCCACCGTATTTTTGAATCCTAACCGTCGTAAACCTGTAACAACTGTTAAAATACACAACTGTCAGAAGTGTCGCAGTCTTCCGCCGTTTGTTTATTGATGGTGAGTGTACGGACACACACATGTGTGTATCTGTATCTGTGAGCTACAGGAAGATAAAAAATGCCATTTTAATGAGGCGCCGTTGATTAGCCTACTGTAGCCTCACACTTATTACTCTTCTCTGTTTGGAGAAGAGAGGCAACTCCAGCTAACACAGCGAACACAGCAGCACTGGACAGTCTTTCAGGCAGCAAGTGAACCGAGACCTACTGTCAGTGTTTGTCTCTTTCTTATTTCCCCCTGTCTTCCTGCCCGAGGCGAAGCGGAGGAGCCAAGACGAATCCAGGGTTATTATCAGGAGAACAGCCTGGCTGGATGTCCCAGCTACCAGCCGGCCTAAAGCAGGGAGTTCATGGAGTTGAAGGGTCAGAAGTTCACCGTCGTGCGTGAGTTCCGCCCTCGCCTCTCCTCACTCACTCGACTCCAGACCAATTGCACTATGTCAAAGGCAAAAAGAGTGGGAGGGAGGGAGCAAGAGGAGCAGAGGTATACGGAGGGGGCACAGATGAGAGAAATGATAGCAGGAGGCAAAGGAGAGGTGAAGGCCTGACCTTCCCTTCCTGTCTCGCGTGACAAAAGCAGAGCTCCTCCTGTAGGCTACAGAGAGAGAGAGAAAGAGGAAAGAAAGGCAGGAAAAATGGAGAGGTTGAAGGTGGTGGAGGTGGGAGGGAAGGTATTCGGCTACATGGAGAGGCGAGTTGGGTGGATGTCTGTGTGGAGTGCAGGTGTTTGGCTACACATTCTGTTCACACTGGCTAACATTTGTTTCCTATAGGATAATTATCCTGGTATGATAGTGTAGCCATGAGCAAAGATACACAACTTTACTGGGCTGAAGGAAAGGAGTGACCATAATAAAAAATAATAAAAAGGAGGAATTATCACCTTTATTATTAATAGTAAAATTATGTGAAACTGTTGGCTTGGTCTAAATAAGTTTAGAATTTAAAAATAAATAAATAAATGGACCAATAAATAAAATAAACGCATCCCTTCAGCATAATTTACAGAACGACTCGTTAAATCCAATTTAATTGTTGTAGTTAATAACATAAATATCATAATCACCAGGTGTAAATAGAAAGAAACATCCACCGTTTTAATTTCCATGTTAAAAATATCCCATTATTTATTGTCAATACATTTTTAAAATAGGAAACAATAACATGACGTTAGTGTTGTGTGTGTTCGTGCAGTAGTGGTTGTGAAGTGGTGGTTTTATGCTTGGAGCTCACAGCTGTTTATATAACTGTTTTAGCAAAGCAGAGCTCTTCCTCTCTTCAGCCTTATCAACAAAACCCTGTCAAAAATAAACTCTTATCTCTTTCACCATCCAAAAATTATTACTCTTCTTATCTGATGTCCCACCGCGAGATTAATGTCAGCCACTGTTTACTCATCGAGCTGAGAAGAATGAGCCTCCAACCTTTTTCCTACTTCATCTCCTTTCTTTCTTTTTTTTTCTTTCTTTCTTTCTTTCTTTCTTTCTTTCTTTCTTTCTTTCTTTCTTTCTTTCTTTCTTTCTTTCTTTCTTTCTTTATCTTTGACTGAACATGCCCTGATCTACAACGTTCAAAATGTTGCCAAGTTGTTTTAACGTAACACAAGAGAAGCTGTGCAGGTTCGGGCAAATAAAGTTTAGTGTGTTTAACAAATATTTTATTAATAAAAGTAAAAAAGAAAGAAAGAATTTGAATAAACCGAAGCTCTCGGATCTTTGAGCCGGTTTGACCTTAAACAATCTGAACTCAAAACAGTTTAATTTCATCTTTTATTTCATTTACTGAAATAATCGCGAACATGCTGACTCGGGACGACACTGCTCCGCCTGGCTCGGTTTACCCCCCCCCCCCACATCCTAAAAAGGTAATGAGTGAATAACTACGTTATGATCCCGTCTTTCTGCCGGGTTCATCCCGAGTTCACCGAATTAATTCAATTTAGATTGTGGCCACTCCCGCCTGTCAAGACACACTATTGCCCTGAGTATAAATAACCATTACCGTTTGCATAAAACTCTATAGAGAAATCCTATAGCGTGTGTGTGTGTGTGTGTGTGTGCGCGCGCGCGTGCACACACACACATATATTTATTCAATATATATATATATATATATATATGTGTGTATATGTGTGTGTGGTTGTGTGGAATTATGTTTTCTGTAACCAGCTTGTTATTGATAGAATGTAGAAACATAAGTAAAGTAATAGCAGTGTAATGAGTGAGGAGAAGTGTGGACATATGGCTGCAGTTAACTCGGTTTGCAAAGAGTCAAATAACATCAATATAAATCCACCTGATACCCTGATACCTCTGAGTCTGACCTCCACACTAAACAAGAAATAAGCTTCAATACAACACGTTTGTTTCTACGTAATATTCACGTATAAGACTCTGGAGTGATGCTGCGGTTATACGCTGTGTGCTCAAGTATTAGCATGCATTGTGGTGTCATTTATATTTATAGCTACAACAAAAGGAAAAGGAGAAATGATCCTGGAAGAAAAGAAAAATCTGTGAGAGAGAGAGAGAGCCCCCCACAACCACCACCTTCCCTCATTCCTTCCCTCCCTCCTCCATATCTGCTGACCATTTTTCTTCAAAGTAATGACTCCAACTCAATTTAGTATGACGGAGAGAGAGAGAGGGAGAGAGGGAAGAGTAAAGAACCAAATGACAGAAAGAGCAGATGAGGGAGAGAAGGGAGTGAGAGAGAGGTGGAAATGGCAAAAAGAAAGGGTGTGGAAAGGGGAGGGGGTGAGGGAAAGGGCTTGGCTGTGCTCGGGGTGAATGGGAGGTCAGCGCGTCTCACCAATATTAAAATGTGTACCGGGTGACACGCCTCGCCCGTTAAACAAAGAGTGTGCCAAACTGGCAGATTAATTTGAAAACTTGAGTCCATGCACACACACACAACACTTAATGCCTTAAAGAGCCACAGTCTCCACCGCAGCCCTGCTCGGTCCTCCTCAGCCCCAACCCGCTCCATGTAGCCCAGCACCGGGAAACACGGGGAACGGCCACCGGTCAGGGGGCTTTCCTCTGTCATTTATCGCCGCTTTGGTCGGGCTTTCACGCGCGGGAGCGCCCGGTGCTGTTGAAGGCTTTACGGTGACGTGTTGTCTTTGTTTTCGATGGATTATCATCATTAAATCGGTTCTACCTACGCAGTGTTATCCCGGTTCTTCTACCGCGGAGTCTGAGCAATACGGATATACAGTCATGTTTACGCTTTGCCGGAGAGACCCGCGGCTGTGCGTCTGCGCGTGTGCATGTGTGCACGTGAGCGGGAGTGTCCAGGGAAACGACAACGACCTTTTTTTAAGATACCATGAAGAATCCTGAAGAGGTCAAAAAACCTGTGGCGTCGGAAGCAGAGAGAGAGAGGAGGAGGAGGAACTGAGGTGTGAGCGCTTCTTTTTATTATGGAGGGAAAATGAAAACAGCTGCGGGTGTCTGGAGACGTGGAGAAGAGCACGAAAAAGAAAATGTGATGTTGATAACAAGAGGAAAAACTGGAGATCAATGTGACGACGTTACTAGGAAAGGCGGGTCCACGAGCTACACAGAAGTGAGTAGGCTACACAAAAATAGAAATCGCCTTGTAGAAGAAGATGCTTCCTCATTTGCATGCCAGTGTGTGTGTGTTTGTGTGTATGTGTGTGTGTGTGTGTGCGTGCGCGCGCGCGTGCGTGCGTGCCCGCTTTTTCTTGCTCGTAGCTACCGTGTGTGGCAGGTGTTTTGCCCGCGGTGGGAGGGAGGGGGGAAGACCACGTGTTGGCGTAGCCACCGCAGAAACCCAACCTTCCCCTCCTCCTCTTCTTTGCCCCTGCTTCCAGCACAGTTTAGCTCATAGTGACTTTATCAATTCATATTTTGAATCGATTATTGGCTGTGCACGTCACGGGAATATGAACGCTGTGTTTCCTCCCATGTCCTTCAATGTACCTTCACTGTGTGCTGGTTAATTAGTTAGGCTAATTAAACCTCTTGGGCTGTGAGGCTGCAGGTTGATCTTTTTTAGGCGTGTTGGTTATAGTTTCGATTATTGTTTTCTTTCTCATAGATAGATAGATAGATAGATAGATAGATAGATAGATAGATAGATAGATTGATTTATCACCACTGTAGGCTACTGGCGTTGAAGGCCAGGTCCTGGCCAGTGAAGGTTAAAGGTCACGCTGGAAAACTACTTTCTCTCCTTTCAGTCTTAAATTGAATTTCTATTATATTCTTGATCTCATTTCATTCAGGATAACAAATTGTTCGGTTGCTAAAGATTGTTGTTTCTGTAAGTGCACCAGCTGATGTTATGTACAAAAAAAACAGTGAAAATGAAATGATGCCCCACGTGGTATAAAATTGTACTCAGAAAAAAGTGAAGAAAAGTCGAGTATGAATCATTTGCAGAGGTTTTGCCTCAGCACCAGTGTTGTTGTTTTACCAGTTTGTATCCAGATGTGTGGTTTTCTGCTGTTGACCCACAAGCACATGTTGTATGGAGCCTGTTGGCAACACGAAGCTGAGTGAAAGAGAGTGGTTTCAGCTGTTTATTTTCCTCTGCTGATTGCTAATGTGCTGTTTCTCTGATCAAATGTTTCCATCCTACTGGGAGCCTTTGTGTCTTTTCAGCATTAGTGCTCCTCCGTCAATATGAATGCTGCACATAACCAGCCTGTGTTCACCAGCCACTTTATATGCGCCACTATGATTCGTTTGCACAGGCTGATTGGATGTATGTGCGTTTATTTAGCATTGACTACAGCTGCATCATGTCTTTCTCCATGTTAAATACATCTTTGTAATTTTATTTAAAAATTGTTTTGTGCACATTTGTTTAAAAATGAAGGGCCATTTGGAGCAAAGTTTTATTATTGGACGTAGTTAAATTTAACAGTATTTTTCTGGACATTTGTTGGATTTCTCTTTATTTCCTCTTCGCTATTTATTGTGAAATAAATCTAGTCTTAGACTCAGAGCCGAGCCTCTCACTACCACACAATAGCTCTCCCATCGTTGCCACACGGAGGGACAGGCCTCTGCGTCATTTTTATCTCTGTCCGTTAACTTTGCATGACAATAACCAGGAGAATGAACCTCGGTTTATTTTTCAAACTGCACAAAGGAGCAAAACCACATTTCTCTTCTCCGTCGTTATTGTCCCCGCAGCTTTTTCACCTCGGCAATATTTCAGCACATTGACAAGTCCGGGCGCTGCAGATAAAGAGGCCGTTTAACCCTTCAATATGTTCATTTTGATTTTCTCAATGTGCCTTTACACCAGTTAAGGCCTGCTGTTGGTCAAAAACAACAAAAAAACGTGGCCTTTTAATGTCGTGTTTCGGGCTAAATTTAAAGATGGTATAAGAACACAAAAATCTAACTTCATGTAGCCTCCTATAGTTAGGATTTGACTTTATACGGAGCTGACAAATATTTATTTTTCTAGCATTAGAGCTTTTCAGTCTTCTCTATTAAATCTCGTTATTCCTTCATTATGAAACTACTCCGGGCTACAAAAGTGAAATCTTACCTCAATGCTCCTTAGAATTAATCCACTTTTGACAAAAAACGTAATCCCAGTTCTGAGTGGAAGAAGAAGCAGAGAGCACAAGTTTGTGTTAACCAACAGCAGCTGAGTTTGTGCCGCTGATGGAACCAACGTGTTAAAAAGCTCTTAGATTGTGAAGGAGACCTTAAAGTTATTTATTCAGCCCTGCTCTCTTCCGCTCCCTGCGCATTTTATTGCTTTTTATTTAAACACTCCCCACACCCCCCTCTCTTCCATCTCCGTTTGAGCTTGTTGGTGTTTGAGCTGTAAACGGAATTGACCCGCAATAAAAGTCACTTGTTTAATTCCAGATCCGCTGACCTTTTCCACTCACTGTGTCCCGGTGTATGTCAGTGGGAGACGCTCTGATGTTAGAGCAAAGAGAAAGGCCTGTTTTTATTTTTCGCTCTGGAGCAGCTGCTCATCATGTGCGGGTTTCACAACAGGACGGGCTGGTTTTTCAGGTGGGGCGCCGCAGCTATCGAACAGGTTCAGGTTTATCTGCGGAAACGCATATTTCAGAAGCACATTTTAAAATTTATCATTTTATTTAACAAAATAGCAAACAGCTGCATTAGCTGGCATTTGAGTCTTTGATTCATTGTTTCCACATTAGGCTCCATTATATTGGGATCCAATTAATCTGTTTACTAGAACCCAATTTGTTTTTTTGTTTTTTTGTTTTTTTGCGTGTCTGAAGCTGTAACTGGAAACACTGGAAACACTAGTCTCCCAATAAACTGAACTGGTTGCTTCTGACAAACGTGACAGAGGGAGGGGAAGTGCCGCAGTCAGACTCAAACACACCTTGATAGATATCTGAGATGACCCGCAGCAGAGCGCGAGGTCAAGGTGAGAGAAGTATGCACACACCTGCGCAGAATAGAATAGAATAGAATAGAATAGAGACTCGGCATGCTGGGTTGTGTTTGAACTAAATAAAAAGAGAGCAGAATATAAAGAGAGAAGAGGCTGAGTAGAAGCAGATTAGTGACGATGACGCCACACTCTGCCTCTGTGGTCCGCTCAGGTGATGTATGGGCAACTTTTGGAGGAAACGGAGAACAGCAATATTGCCTGAAGCAGGGAGGGAGAGTCAGTGTCACAAAATCAATGTGGGAGCAGCCAGAGCAGATAGAATTTACATGGAAAATATAACAGGAAAAACATTTAGGCCTGAAAACATACATGTGCACACACACCATTCTCATAAACTATATCTGTCATATAGGCTAAACATAAACATAGTGTAAGGCTAAATGCATTAAAATCAGTGAGAGAGGATGAAATGATCTCTCCTTGTTTTTATTTGTTTCGTTTTTTTGTGTTATTTTTGTTTATTTTTTTATTTTGTTTGATTTATTTTATTTTATTTTGGCTATTTAGAGATGATCGATAAATAGATAGATGAGAAAGAAAGAAAGAAAGAAAAAGAAAGAATCATGATTGAGTGTAGGCCCTTATGTGCGGCTTTTTTAATTCAGTTAAAACGTGCAATGCATTTACCATCGTGAAGGGACATGGATTCATCCATTCGTTTATTCATTACTCCATCCATTCTTCACTAACATTATTCAGAACTGTTTCTGATGGGACAGTGTTTCCCTGTGCCAAGAGATTTGTCTCCTCTTTCACTAAATTGTTCTAACATGCTGAAGCTGCCAGTTTTTTTTTTCCTTGTTTTTTTTTTCTTTTTCGGATAATTACAGCTGTAGCTCTGATCAACTTCTGTGTGGGTGATAGATTGATGGAAAGTATGAATGAGTATTTTTATTTTTGAATAACCGCGGCGCAGGCCTCATATTCCAACTTAAAACAATCAAATTGTTATAACATTATTGGACATTATACAGAATGTAAATAATATTGTTTGATATCATGTATTACCGGCCTTTATTTTGAAAGGTCAATATTTATTTCGCTGTACAGTATTTTAAACCTGGATAAAAAGGCCTCCTCTACATTTCCATCACTTTCTGCTGCTTAAAAGTGAAACAAAAATGGCGACCATCTTCCTTGTTATTTCTGTATCAGCTGTTTTAATCGTCGCCCCTGACTCACAGGAAGCGTTAGAGCTTTATAACTTCATCTCCCAGCTCCCCAGCAGCGCTGCGGAGGGTCAGGGATCAGAGACAGTACAGATGGATGAAGATATTCCGCTGTGGCTCCGACAGCGAGTTTATGAAAGCAACACGAGTGTGTGGACGGTGTGAAGGCGCGCCTCCAGAGAGCCACTGTCTTCTATATCTACCCTGTAGATCCGGATTTGTGTAAAAATCATTAAAGCAATCACAAATTCGCTTCTAGGGGAGTATATAGTGGATTTATACACGACGGCTGCGATGGATCGACACAGGCAGCAGAGGCCTGCAGCGGTTATTACCGGCTCTAAGCGCCTTTATTCACTCGTTGCTTTATATTTGATTTGAATTCGTTTGTAGGTTAGCAGGAGGCTAAAGGTTGAAAATAAGAATAAAGAAAATGTGTCTTTTCCATGAATTTTAATTTCTTTTATGAACATAGAAAATGACATGAAAACGAAGACATTTTATTTATTTTAGGACTTTATTGATTAGATGATACTGATTCGATTTGAATGCTTCTTTAATGTCTTTCTTGTCTTTGTAGCCTTTATGTTTTCATACTTTTAAAAGCCAACTCCAGGCTCCAGGTTGAACTGGAGTTTTTTTTTTTTTTTTGCTAGTCGTCCTGTTGAAAAATGATACAGTCAGCTTTGTGGTGGGGCGGAGAGGGTGGGGTATTGGTGGGGTGGGGGTGTTAGAAACGGTCAATTTTCTGGAAACAAAGGACTTCTCCATCATCTCCATCATCTTGCCTGTGTGAATCTGTGGTGATGGTGCTACAGAAAGTGCTCAGCAGCCGCTTCTCTGTTCTTCTCTGTTGCGTGTTTTGCAGTTTGTTTTTGTGTCTTGATGCTTTTGAACGCAGCAGAAATTGCACCAAGCACAATTATTAGCATTATAAGAGGATTTTACTATATAACATATTAAGGAAGAATGTTGTAGGGAGAAGTATGAATATGAATCTTAGAGTTTCTGTGCGTCTTGTTGTGTTTGGTGTTCTGTGTCTGATAGTAGGAAGAAAGTGACCAGTGCGAAGACAGTGGGACTGTGTGTTACATGTCAAAAGGGAAAACAAAGCGGTGGAGGTCTGTGGCAGCTCGTGTGAGCGGGTCACGGTTGGGGAGATGGATTCTCTTGCAGGAGGAAAAAAAACAAAGAGCGTGTATCTGTGTTCAGTAATGCACAGCTCAAGGGCAAAAAGCAGCCGCACAAGTCTGAATGGCTCAAATAGGTTTGCTCTGCTAGTGATGTTAATATGGGAACATGGGTGGGAAATAAATTCTATTTATTCATGCAAGGCAAAAGGCTGAGTCTGAATTATCATGCGAGAGGAGGTAAATGAAGAGCGGGCTCCTGTTGGAGCAGCGTGGGGTTCAAAAAAAGAGGGAAACGGTGCAGGACTCTGATTCTTAATGCAAAGGGCTGCTGGTGATTTAGGAGACTGTGTAACCTGAATTAGTTGATGAATTTTCTATCGATCCTAAACAAGCCAGATTTATCTCTGACACGGTGCTGCTGCTGCTGGGTGGCGCAGGAGTCAGGCCACTCTCCCACTCCCCGTTATTAGCGATTTAAAAAGAACAGGGGAGAAAAAAAACTTTGTGAAACATGTCCCTACACACCCAGTATATACACAGGAGGTGGTGCAGGCCACTTGAAACCACCCACACCCTCCAGCGTTTTCTTTCTTTCTTCTCTTTCTCTTTCTGCTTTCTTTATGTTATATTTGAAGTTTGCAGCCAGATGACAACATCTGTACTGGAGCCTGCTCTGGTGCGCGTGCACGCCCAGCGCCGCCTCAGCTGGAGCGGAATGCAGCCTATTCGGACGCGCTCTGTTATTGTTGTGATTCTCTGCCTGCTTAGAGCGGCATGCGTGCCGACATGTGGCGGAGAGATGGGCTATGTAGGGAGAATGGTGCATATGGAGAAAGGCGAGGAGGGGTGGAGGGGGGTTATTGTAAGACTGAATACCCACAAACTGAGGCCATATGATAATGCGCGTGGCTCTGTGTATGCTTAATCCCATTTCCTTATCCGGGGTTTGTCCTGGAGGCTCGCCATTGGCCGGCTGCCGTCACGTGGCATCTTAACTTTGTTCACTTGACAGAAAAGTAGGAGGGTTCAACGGAGCAGGAATAACCGAAGAGTAAAGGGATGAGATATAAATTTTAGTTATATATTTTCCGAGTAGGTGCAATTCCACAAAAAGACTGAAATTAATGGCCATGAGCTCCTATTTGATCAACTCCAACTATGTGGACCCGAAGTTCCCACCGTGCGAGGAATACTCTCAGAGCGACTATCTGCCCAGCCACTCTCCGGACTATTACAGCTCTCAGAGGCAGGAGCCTGCTGCCTTTCAGCCGGACTCCCTCTACCATCACCATCAACAACACCAGCCACACCACCAGAACCACCACCAGCAGCGAGCCGAGCCGCCCTACACGACGTGCCAGCGCGCAGGGCAGCCCGCCTCGGTGGTCATGTCCCCTCGGGGTCACGTCCTTCCCCCGGCCGCGCTGCAGACTACCCCCGTCCCGGAGCACAGTCAACGCTGCGAGTCGGTGACACCCAGCCCGCCTCCGCCTCCGTCTTGCGGCCAAACGCCCCACAGCCAAAGCACTTCTTCCCCCGCGAGCACTCGGAAGGATCCCGTCGTCTACCCGTGGATGAAGAAAGTCCATGTAAACATCGGTAAGTGCTACATGCAAACTTTCTTTCTCTCCCTCCCTCTCTCTCTCTCTCTCTCGCTGCCTGCGGTTGAAACCCATGCAGTCAGCTAGGTGTCCACCGTCACAATCTATGGCTTCCCCTCCCTGTTTTCTGTTAGAAGTAGAAGAGTAGCCCTTGGGTCAAGATTTACGATCGTCTGTTTGCAGGGCCAATATAATTACACCCTCCATAAATTTTTATTACACCTCTGCGCTGAGGTGCCTTTTGAAGTCCGATCTCGGGCTCGTCTGCTCTAATACCTCGCCTTATGACAACTCAGACCGAGCCCATAAGTTAGATTTTATGCTTTGGTAATTTGATTTTAAGTGGTCGGGTTGTATAAACGGTGTACTTTACTCTGTCGAGCCTTCCTTCCCCACTCGTTGTTCCAAGGGAGGGAAAGTTTTATGGCAGCTGAAATATTCATGTTTATGGAGCCGGCCGTAAAACACCAATGTAACACCGAATAGCTCCAGTCTATTATGGCTTCTCTGTAATGTTATAATGGACTCGCTGCCTGTTGTGTGTTGTGGATAATCGGAGCGAATATTCGCGCGACGACATAATGCCACTTTTGCAAAGTCACCATAACGCGGCCTGTGCACGCGGTAAGAAACCGTTTTAATGCGTTTTTCTCTCTGCACATTGTTGCAGCTGTCATGTCTTTAGATTCTGCTGCAGCATGTTTAGTTGCTACTGTCCTGTTGTGTTGAATCATCATTGTTGAATGCCGTCGTGTAGCTGCCGTACCCCCTCGCCACCCCCGCCCCCACCACCACGTTTATTCTCAACCAGTTTATACAAGACGAGACAATGGCTCCATCCTCGCACTCAGTCCATTTGTGCCTTAAAAAACAGAAAAGGAAACTGCTCTATTCGTCGCTGCTCGTCGCTGTTTCATGTGTTAATAATTCACGCCAGTCCCAGTCGTGTGTGCGCAGTTTTTAGCAGTTGCCTCGATTTGCCCTCAAATCACAACATTTGGACACCGTTGTCAGGCTGGCTGCGTGCGGAGGATTCACGCACCACCGCCGGGCCTGAAATGACACCTGACAGCATATGTTCACTGAAAATGCAGCGTTTCGGGAAACAAAGCGCGGAGTAGCTGTGACAGCTGGTTTAAAAACACGTGGGAAAAAAAGGTTTGTTGTAGGATAAAACAGGCCTGTGAGGGTCATATAGTCATTTTGTGCTCTCCTACATCAGCTGCAGTCACTGTGGCCGGGCTGCGTGTTCATAATATTTTTCCCCCCTGTGGCTTCATGTGCTGTTTTCAGTTTGGAAAATATCACCGCAATACTGTGTTAGGTCCTCTGTAATGAGCCCATGATACTAGATATAGCAGCCAGTTTATTAGCTGCTTGACTATCATCATTTTTATTATTATTGTTTTTATTATTGTTATTATCATTGTTTATTTTGGAGGTGATTGTGTATTGTAAGCCATTTTTTTCTTCAATGTTTCATGTTGTGGATCATTTATTCTGCTGTTTCCCCCACAGTGAGTTCAAACTACACGGGGGGTGAGCCGAAGCGGTCGCGGACGGCCTACACGCGCCAACAGGTTCTGGAGCTCGAGAAGGAGTTCCACTACAACCGGTACCTGACACGCAGGCGCAGGGTCGAGATCGCGCACACGCTGTGCCTGTCGGAGCGGCAGATCAAGATCTGGTTCCAGAACCGGAGGATGAAATGGAAGAAGGACCACAAGCTGCCCAACACCAAGGTCCGCTCCGGGACAAACAGCAGCAACACAAACTCCCAGTCCCTAACCGGTTCCCAGAACCGCTCCACCGGACCACTATAGCCCACTACCGCTTACTCTTTGTCTGAGATGTGTCCTCCGTTTTTCCTACTTGATTCCCAAATTGAACGCCTTGTAACCACCGGAACCTGCACTTTGGACCGGAGTAACGCTTCGGAGGGAGGGATGTGGCCCTGATCTGTGCTGATGTTACACACTATAATATGACGTGTGAGGGTGAAGAGGGAGATTTCCCATTCATAAAAAAAAAGAAAGGAACAAAACAGGCGAAGAAGGAAAGTGACAGAAATGAAAAAATGATGCGGTCGCTTATTTGTTTTTAACCCTTCATTCTCTCTCTGCCTCTTCCTCAGCTTTTTAGATTCCTTTCTTATTATACCCCCCACCCCCTCCCTCCCTCTCCGCATCTCTCTCTCCTCTCTATCAGAGAGCACGGGACGGTGTAGGCTGAATATATTGTGCTCGTGCGTGTGTGTGGTTCCTTTTTTTCTCTATCCGAGACTTTTTTTTTGGTGAAGATGGATCCTCGTTTTCATCTTTAATCATGCCAAACTCGGGCCCCATTTGTCATGTTTACTCTGCGGGTACAAAGCAAAGGGGTGAACCGCGGCTCTGCCCACTACCCCCCACCCCTCCCACCCCCTCACCAACCCCCCCCAAACCACTATACCGATCACCCTCCCACCCCACTCAAACACTCACACGCACGTGTAATAAATAAATGGAACTCTCATTTCGTCAAGAGAAGTTTTCATACACAAACAGACAAACCTACACACACACACACACACACACACACACAAACGCACACATCCCTCTGTGCGACCTGATAATATTCCACCATCAAATATAACCTCCGCTATGATGCAGAATGAGAGCATTAGAACTGTTGACATTTCTCTTTAATGACAAACTCGTAGCTTTTTCAATTTTCATTATAGTTATTTTTGAATTCAGTGTTGATTGTAAAATGATATAAGCTGGCATCGGTGTGAATGACGGGAGGACGCGTTCATGTGGTCCGCTGATTGTTCATGTTGCCGACAGGGAAACAGACTGACAGACTGAACAGGGTGATCCAGAGAAATGACGTGAAATTAAGGATTTTTTTTCCCCCACCACGCACCAAACACAGTTTATAAAGCTGCCCAAACAAAGGACACTAGTATTCAAACAAATAGCTCCAGAACACACTATAGACGCAGCACTATACAATGTAGGGTACTACCTATTACCTCAGCTGTACTTATATATTATTATTATTTTTTATAATCTTATTTTCTCTTACTCGTTGAATGAAGTGACAGCTTTTCAAGCTTTTATATTTTTTAAATTGTGTGACGAGTTATTATAATAATAATTATTATTATTACCTGCAATACAAAAAAGCGCTATTCATTTTCCTGTATGTGAAACAAAAAGTTATTTAATTCTAAGTAATTGTTCTGTAGCCAGAGACATTCAGAAAGAATAAGGAGCCTTTTATTGCATGTCTGAATGGTGTTGATTCATTTCTTTCTTTTCCTCGCACATTCAATGCGCGCACACTTTTCTTTCTCTCTATTGTTTTTATTCTGCCAGTGTTTTCTAACTGATATGATTTTTTACATTCCAAAGATCAGGTTCTAACCTTCTCGATGATGATGATGATGATGATGATGATGATGATAATATGATATGTATGATATTGTTGAACATGTGTTACCTCCCCGATATGTAAGTTGCTCCTCTCTGTGCTTATGCCTACTCAGTGTCTACCTTCTTATTATTTGTAAATAGTCCATTGAAATTTAAATAAATGGCTGAAAAAGCATCATTTGCTCTAATTTCTTCTCTCAGGATTATCATTTATTCAGTGTTCAGTCTTCAAGTTTCCAGGTTTTACCTAAAGATTTTATTTAATTTTTGTAACAGACTCATTTCCATTTCGCTTTGCAGAGAGCATCACTACTTCCTCATCTCTCCTCTCGTGCAGGATGTCTTTAAAGTGAACGTACACACTCTACACAATAAATAATTCCACTTCATCTCAGTGTTGGTTTTGCCTACAACACGCAAAGCGACCTGACTTGAGAAATCAGGGGCCTCCGATGATTAATCTGTCCCAGCCCTGAGTGATCCTGGTACATTACGTCCTGTAATCTCGTTTTAAATCACAGAACGTCCCTCCGTTTCACTCCCGTTCTCCCGTTAATTTAACGGCTGCTCAGACTCGCATGCACCGGCCCGACAAAGAGTGTGGGACAGCCCCCTTCCTTCCTCCTCTGGCTCTGAAGTTAAAAAAAAAATTAAATAGCCTCTCGGTTCGTGGTCTTTTAATGCTTTAATGAGTGTAATTTTTGCTCAGTTTTTTTTTTCCTATCGTTGTTTTCTGCACTGGTGCTGTGCGCGCATGTGTGTTTTATTTTTTATATATTACAAAAAGGGAGCAGGCCGGCGCCATAGCTCAAACCCTGACAACCAAATAGATAATCAACAAGACGAATGGCTTCTTTTGTAAGGCGCGGCTCCCGTATTAATTTTCATTTTCTTCTCTTAGAGCAGGTATCGAAAAATATAGAGCAAGAGGGGGGAGAACGAGAAAATAGCATTCCTCTCGATGAACTTTAAACAAAAAAACTGTGCCCCCCAAATTGGTCCGTTCGTATTTCTCGGCCCAGAGAAGATTCCCTATTACTTGTTGGTTGATTTCTCCCTGGGCTTCTTGCCACAGAGACTCCCTCTGCCCATTTATCTGTTTTCTTCCTATTTATGAAAGGCTTCTCCAGCAAAACCGCCCTCCTATCAAACTGTATACCTAGATGTGCTCAAACACGCACACACACGCACACTGCGCCAAAATACATAAAGCTTTATACCCACTGTGACGGAATAAAAGCTTTAAACCTGCATTTCAACACATTTTACTCCGAAATTCGTCTGTTTTGCTTTTTATCTTCTTATTATGATGATGATGATGATGACGATTATTATTATTGTTTTCACTGTCCTTGTATCGAATATGACTGCTAATGTGCATTAACCTCCAGTTATATATATATATATATATATATATATATGTGTGTGTGTGTGGGTGTGTGTGTGTGTGTGTGTGTGTGTATTTGGCCTATATAGCCAATGTTTCTTATGTGAGCTCGTCCACACACGCACATAGGCCACACAAACCCGCAGGCGGTGAACTTCTCCTCACATACGACAATATTTGTGTCAGGATGCTGTAATTGTGGCTACACACCAAATGTCCTATATTGGCGCTTGTAAAGAAACATCCCCTCCCCAGTATCTGCACACATGCGCTCACATATGCGCCTCCACAATAACTCCTAAAGCCCTGGAGTATTCACGGTCCGAGTTGAAATAAATGAATTTGCGCGCGGGGTGACACCGCGCACAATAAAATCCACCAAGGAACCCTGACTTCTTTTAGTCACCTTTATCAGCCGGGGCCTTCTGCTGCTCCTTTGAATGGGATCAGATTTTTTTGTAAGAAGAATGACCCCCCTCCCCAATACACACACACACACACACACACACACACACACACACACACACACACACACACACACACACTCCTCATCGCCACCCCTCTGAAAAAGTTCACAGCCATTATTTTCAGGACAGGGCAGAGGGGACGGCACCTCAAGAAAAATGCGAGAATTATACAAGAAAAATCATTAATCACGTGTTCTTCTTTTAACACTTCTTCTCCGTCTTCTCCTTCTTCTCTATTGTCACCCGACAGCCACACACAAGACCCCTTCTGCCAGGAGATACAGAGGGCAAGGAACAGACACAGACAGAGGAGAAGAAAAAGAAGACGTCTTGGAAGACACCCCCCCCCCTCCTCCTCCCTCCCTCACACCCCCTCCTTACACACACATAAACACTCATACATACACCTCCCCTTCCCACGCACCACCAAGCTATTTTTACACCCCACAAGTATCCTACCATAAGAAAAAAAAACTTTTTTCTCTTTCATTGGAAAGAAAAAAAATCCCTCCAAAGAAAGTCCAACAAACCAGTCACAGAGTCCTCCCGGCGCAAAAGAGGAAGATGGCCCCGAGGTCGCACAGAGTTCTGGCGTCTAAGGTAAGAGGCCTGCTAATTTCATTTTCTATCCCCTTCTCTGTTGTTGCCTCTCTCGCTGCTCTGTGCAGGAGAGGCAAATGCCAGCGAGCCGGTTTTTATGGTTTTATTGCCCCCGTGCGCATTTGGCGAGGTCAGGCGAAGGGGGCATTTATGGCCGTGGGAGCTTTGATTTTCGCGCGGGGACTTTTGGAGCTGGGTGTTTGTGTTGTGTGAGAGTGTGTGCGTGTTTTCTTGCAGTGCATACAGACACTGGCTTTTTTTTGTTGTTGTGCTGTTTTCCCCTGAGTTTGTGCAACTGTTTCCGCTCCCCTTTGCCGCAGTGGTGTCACTTCTGTCTGTCACTCAGGAGGCCTCCGCTGCTGCAGCATCTGTTGTCTTGCGTGTGTCCTTTACGCACACGTTTATGGGAGTTGTTTTGAAGATTTTGGTGATTTTTCAGAACCATTTGAAGCTGTATTTTATTAATTTAATTTCATATGATGCAATTTGATTTCCAGCTTAATGCACGAGGATAATTTAGAAAGCTGCTAATAAATGACAGGATGGCCAAGTGAATAATTCCTGGTTCCCATGCATTTTGTCTTAGCTGTGTTTCTGTGGTTTAGGCCTATAGCGTTCAGTGATATACTGTTGCAAGTTTGCGCTTGTGTGTTTTTTGTCGGCCAGGTGCAAACAAGCTACAGAGACTTGCGGTGAGAATATGAATAATACCGCGCTCAGTGGAAGGGGTGGGGGTGAAAAAGAAAAATTAGAAGAACTGGGGGAGCGCTGGTTAATGGATACTCTCTCGGTTATGCTCCCGAACAATTTAGCTGGAAAACAAACGATCTGCAAGGCTTTTCCAAATGAACTGCGAACGATCGCAGGTCGCCGTGCGCGCTCAGGCCTCCGGTATCTGCTGAGCCGAGCAGCAGCGTCCCCAGGAAGCGCACTCACTCCTGTTTGACCCCTTCAGAAATCAATTTGGCCTGAATTAAAGATAAAAGGGCAGCGGTTCTGGTGGATGGGGCTCAGCCTCTCATGAGGACGCTGGCCATGACGTGATGCGATGCGTGGAGGAGAAAGAGAAACAAATGGCAGGAATAGAAGCGGCGGGTATCGAAGGAGAGGCAGAGCGGGAGATGGAGGAGGGAAAAATCGATGGTCGTGCAGGAGCAGCGGAATGGCCAAGCTGCGGCCACAGAGGGTTCAACCAGGGGACAGGTTTTTCTGACCGATGAGGTCCACTGGCTCTGAAGTCAGAGGCTGACCCCCCCCGCGCATCCACACCATTCCAACCCCCACCACTCCTGGTCCCCCCTTGACCTCGCAAGGCTGGAGGACCCTGCGCTCCCTCGGACATTCCCAGACCTCCGGAGGCCCCCGGGCCACTGAGTCATAACAGCCCGAGTCCAGGGCACTGTAACCCAGGGGCATGGCTGCGATATCTCTGCTCTCACACTCAGATAGACAGACAGACAAGCCAGCCACCTGGTCAGGGGTCAGCCACAGGCCACTGCTGACTGTTACTGACATGGACTTATGACGATGAGACTGCAATGTGGAAAAACATATATGAGCTCTTTGGAAACATATTTTCACTGTTGTAATTACAATTAGTCCATAACTCTATCATACAGTTTTGTCATTTTTGGTAACTAATAACTTGGTAACTAATTCTCCTCTCTGTCTTCTAAGTACCGGGCACTCTAACGTAAGGTGTGGGATGTGCCTGTATGTTTTGGTACGGGAGGGTCAGACAGGCCTGTCAGGCTGAAGCTGGACAGTATTTGGACAGACTGGGACCTTAATGTAAACAGAGCCTGCACCTCCTGATTGCCCTGTGCAGCCTTTTTAACTCTCCAGCCTGCTCCCGCCATGTCACCACACTCGAGTTCATGTTTAGTAAAATTCAGGACATGACATAGTACTATATGAATGAAATACAGTGGAATAAAATGCTGTTAATTTTACTATAAAACTGTGTAGTCATGAGAGATGCAGCCCCCACTATATACTGGTGTAGGGCTGGTGGTTGCTGGTCGTTTTCCAGCCTGGTAATCTGACCTACAGCTTGGGGGGGGGTATTAATTAATCAGTGGAACAGTGGCATATATTTGTCCATTTTTCTCCACTTTGCCCCTTGTTGACATAAAATAGTTCCCATACAGCGTGTTGCAGTCCCCTTTATTTTCTATTTTAATCATCTGATGAAACATCAGTATTACTGATGCAACCTCTCTTCGTTTACATTTTCCTTGTTGAGCAGTGAAGCTCTGTTCAGATCCAGTCAGCCAGAATCATGTGGGAAATGTGTATTAAGGGGGATTTAAATTACTTTAACAATTCCCCATAAGTCATTCAAATTTGGACAATATGCATTACATGCTCTGATGGTCGCTTTAAGGTCTCTTCAGTGGGACTCCTGACCATCCTAGAATCACACATGACATACTACATGTATTATAACTCAGTTTTCCATCTTGGCTCTGTGCTCTTCCAGTGACGCTACACTTTAGTTTCACAGTTCAATGATGTTTGGACCTAAATGCACACAGGAAGCAGGCAGATAGTGATGGTACTTTGATAATCATAAAGAATGTCCAGAACTTACAGGCAGACAGAAGCATTGGGAAAAACCTCAGGAAACTGAAGAGACCATAAAGGATCCAGAGAGGAACAAAAGGGACACGAGGGAAACATATCCAGGAAATGTCCCCTCTGGAGGAAGAGTTGGAGGATGATGGCGAAGCTGGATCCTCTCTGCTCTGGAGGCAGAGCAGGCTACTGGGGTCCAGAGTAGATCAGTGACATGGGGGCTGGACAGGCCAACAGGCAAAGCTGAGAACCAGGCACAATGGAGGCAGACCATTGGAGCACCGGACAGACAGCCTGGGAGGAAGTGGGAGGAAGTGAGTCACAATCTGTGATGGCAGGAACCTACCTCATCCAAGTTTTTGAAGTGTCCTGGTGTGTAGTCATTGACGGGACTCTTTCCGCTTTATACTGGAGCCATTTTGGCAGCGGATTTGAAGATCCTCCATCTATAAGTTCCTCCACGATCCAAAACTGACAGGCAGCAGAAGCACTGAGAAAAAACTCAGGAAACATGAACAGGAACAAGGCAGGAACAAAAACAGGATCCTCCACATGAGCAACGTGAAGGAAAGATAACCAGGAACTGACACAGATGATCTGACAGAGAGGGAGGGGAGCACACAGACTAAATACACAGAAGGCAGAAGGTGATAGTGAACAGGTGAATCTCATCGGGGCAGGGCGGCCGATCGAACAGGTGGGAAACACATAAGGGCAGGAAGTAAAATATATGAATAAGCTGAATTTCAAAATAAACAGGAAATGACAAAACAGAATCCAAACAGAGAGCCACACTGAGGGGCAGATCGTCTCATTTCATGTGGTTGGCCAAAGGAAGAGGTCACCTGTCACACGAGGAAGTGCTGCACCAGGTGTGACAGATTCAAGTGTAGAGTAGATAAACTGTTTCACATTTAAACTTTGCACATAAACACTATATGTGCCAGTGTTGTTTTTAAGGATACAGACACAGCTCTGTACGGGGTGTGTTTGTCTTTAGATGACATCTTTCTTACTTCTGTGACAGTCAGATGATCTTGTAAAAAGAGCCACAAAATCTGTGTTCAGAGCCGATGGGGCCACAAAACATGGGACGTTGATAGAGGATAGAGGATATGATCCCAGTTGTCCCACAAGCTCTATTACGTTTTTTATTATTGTAACCATGACGACAAAGGTCCTCTAACCTTAAGGAAACACCAAGCTGTTTTTGTGCATGAACCGAACCGAATGGTGAACGTACACTTAACCGTGTGTTTACCTAAACCACGGGGGCACTGTTTGAGGAAACAGTCCGCAGGCTCCTATGGGAGCGTAGAGACAGAAAAAACCTGTATGGTCCTTCAAGTTGAAGGACATGTTGGAGAGGCTGCAAGTTTTAAAGGCCACTCTACTCTGACTGTAGTTAAGTAAAGTTTGATGTGGTTATGTATTTCATCCTTGTACTGTATTTTATACTTTGTGTTTGCATTGAATTGAACTAATTCTTGCAGGCTAAAGAGCAATTTTTACTCCAAACACATCCTCATGATGGGTTTTTCTGTTTTTTCCAAAAAACCAAACACACTCGCATTTGCTATTTTGACCGAAGCTGAGGTGTGGTATTTAAAGCTTCCCTGCAGTTTTTGACAGTTAGTTGTGCAGTAGATTTAAGTGACAATGAGCTGGTCCACATGTTGATTGTAGCTTGTACATTACAGCAGGTGTATGACGACCAGCTGTACAGTAAAATGTCATGTATGTAATGTTTTGCTATTGGCTGGTTTGTAGTGCAGCAATAAGAAAGAAGGAGATGCAGAAAATGCATTCAGTGTATTTGAGAGACTGTATACACAAAAGGTTTCAGTCAGAAATGTTGCTTTCAGGTGACATAATGCTATAAATATATATATATATATATATATATATATATATATACCCAGGGAAATGATGGGTCAAACCTGTAAGTATCAGTGCTATAGCTTTACTCCTGAGTGATTTTTACAGAAATGTAGTGCAGTAGTTTGTAAAGTTTCTCAGCCTGAAACCTTGAATGGAGTTAATCTAATTTCGACCCTGAACTCATGCAGGTTCATTAAAAACACTCTTGTTAAATTAAAACTCCTGCTGCTCCGCTGATGCATGAAAGCCCACTGAGCTCTTAGTTAGTGAAAGCAGACATTAGGTTAGTGATTTTAAGTCTGTTCTCTCCCTGTTTGTTGATACGTGTTGTTGTTTCTGCAGCTTTACAGCTCGTCCTGATGCTTCTCTCACATCTTAAAGGAGATTTGTTATTGTGATCTCAGTGGGATTAGCAGTTAGATAACTGAAGTAAAAGCATGAGGCAGCCGGAGTCTGGCCAGCAGGCAGATGTGAGCCATCTCTCCCTCTCTCTCTCTCTCTCTTTCTCTCTCTGACCTGTAGATTACACAGATCAGCTGCTTCTGCTTTACAGTTTGCTGTGGCTGAGATGTTTGAAGGCTTTGAACCAGCTGATGGAGCTGATGTTTCAGCAGCAGCTTTGCACAGTAAGCTGCAGGCTTCACACACACACACACACACACACACACACACACACACACACACACACACACACACACACACACACACACAATATGTTTCCACTCTGTGTGTGTGTTCACTGGTCCAATGATCACCATAGGCTATCACACATACTCACACACAACAAAAAAACAATGGTTGCACCAACTTCTGTCTCTCTCTCTCTCTCTCTCTCTCTCTCTCTCTCTCTCTTTGGCCTGGGAGTCTCGCGGTGGTTTGCTAATTGCCAGACAAATCACCCCGCGTGCGTTTTTTCTTCCCTCGGACTTGTTGCAGCCGCTTTGCCCGAGAAATTTATTATTTTGGAGAGCGCGAGGAGCCGAGGAGGTCACGGTGGAGGCGCGCGGGCTGCAGGAGGAGGTCGTCACTGGAGATATATGGCTGCCAGGCTTTTCCTACTGCACTGTGTGTGTGTGTGTGTGTGTGTGTGTGTGTGTGTGTGTGTGTGTGTGTGTGTGTGTGTGTGTGTGTGTGTGTGTGTGTGTGAGAGAGAGAGAGAGAGAGGGAGCGTGCGAGCCATTTAAAAGTGGACATGTATTAAGTATTAAAGAGAGAGAACGAGAGAGACGAATAGTGGTTACCAAGTGGCAACACGTTTCTTTTCATAAGCCATGCTTTTGTAGTTCAACACGGTGGCTATGCTTTGTATTGTAACAACATTCAGTAGGTAATTTATGTTATCAAATAGTTATTTTCAACGATTTAGCCTATTTATTAATAACTAGTTTAGATGTGATTAAATCAGCATCCTCATGCAAAAAACACTTTGAAAACACAAACTGTAAATGTGGTTAGTGAACTCTGAGTCATTTCTTCCTCCTGACTATCTAAAACAGTTTAAACTGCTATTGAAAAAAAGGCGCCCTTTAATAGCCTTTATTTGTTTCCCTCTTTTTGTTTTACATCAAATCTGCAGTAGAATCACAACCTGGCAACCCAAATACTTCGTATATTAAAGCATTACGGTGTGTTATCAATGATTAAATAATAATAAATACATTCTCATGATTAATAAATCATACATATGCCCATTTGTAATCCCCCTTCCTTTATTGCATTGTGAAGCTGCCGTTGAGCAGCGTTAGGACTCTGATGCTGCTCACAGTGAATGGAGACGAGCCGTCCTGCAGCGTGATGATCCCACCGTTGTTTGTTACCGCAGCGCTCATATCCATTAGATGTGAATGATAAATCGGCTTCCGTGGCCTGTCTTAATAGTAATGGCGGGGCATTAGGCCTGCGCGAGCTCATTGATACCACAGTATTAAACAACCCCACTGCCCCTCGTTACCTTTCACTTATCAATATCCTAATGACGAAGACGCGCTGGCTGCCGGATGATAACAGCTAATCTGAGACATAAAGATTACAGCTCGGATTGTGAAAATGTAGCCTCTCACGTTTGATTTCAGTCTTTCATATTTACAGCCTATAAGGTGAGTGAATTTACTTCAGGTCATGGGCTATTTTAGATTTAGAGCGTAGAGGAACAAGAAAAATTAAAAAGCCAAAAACACCACAATCACGACAGCACAATTGATTTACACGTTTTTTATTACCTGATGATAATTTACATAAATGGTAAATAAAAAACAAAACAAAACATAGGCCAATAGGTGAGGCGCAAAAAGGGAAATGCAGGATTCACTCTATAGGCTATATTACAGAACTTTGCTCATCTTGTTCCATATTTATAGCCAATGTAAAATATACACCATGTTCAATGTGGTTGCAAATGCAGATTTTGTTGCAAAATATTTATTTTAACAAACACACTGGTGCTTTGTGGCCTGCATTAAAGAGCACTTGTCAGTTCATTGTGAAGTGCAAGAGCGTCAGTATGAAGACAAAGGCATTTGGCCACAATGTGTTAGAGCACATCCAGAGGGCTGTTCATATTGTTATACTGTTGGTTGTAAATCTAAGGTCTGAATCACAGTGAAACACTCCACAACAAGTGTAAATGTAAAGCACATACAGTGTAATTGATCTGTAGCTACTGTAACTCAGCAGGCTCTCTACCGGCCTTTATAAAGTTAACAATGGCGGGACAGTTTCAACACGCTCCGAAGTCAGACATGACAGGATCAATGTCCTGACACGTCTGACAACAAAACAGTCACAACAGCCCATTAAAATGCTCTGCTTTTCCTATTTAAAGCAGCAGCGCACACGGACGGCTCCTGGCTCCGTTTCATCATATTCATAAAACACAGATGCAATACAAAAAAAAAAAAAACCTTTTTAATTACGCAAATGTTATTGGCTATTGATTTTTGATTGGTCCTTTAGCATTCAGGAGAGAGCGGGGGATGTCTGCAGTTGCAGCTCCATGACGGGGAAATACCTCACGTCTCGCGCACAGGAGGAATACTATATTTCAAAAAAGCGGCAGTGCGCGTGCTGCCGCGTCTCCAAACAGATTTACGAGCCGCAGTAAAAAGGCGCGAAGATGTCGGGGCTCGGTAAATCAATCTCTCTCTGACCGGCTCTCTTTTTTTCTCACATCAGTCTCTAGCCTTAAATATAATAACACCAGCAACAACAACATAATAATAATAATAATAATAATAATAATAATAATTTCTCCGGTGATGTAATATGTAGCCACTTCATCACGCCGTGGACACTTTAATTTTATGGCCATTCTACATCTTAACAAAGAGACATTTTCAGTTTCTCTCTTTTTTATTCAAAGCCTTGTTAATCATTAACGAGGAGGAAGAATTTACCTGTCCTAATCCATCATGGAGCAAGAGACCCCCCAAGATCCAAAGAACTCCAACATCACTTCAATTAGCCTGTTGGCTTTTAGTAGCTATTATTCTGCGCCTATAATAAATGTTGAAATAAGCATTTAGTAAAACATATCCCGTAGAATCACACATCAATGATCAGGTTACAGATATTTTTATCAAATATGTCTCCTTTTCTTTTCATGATATTAAATTATTAACATGTGAATATTTGCTATAAAGTGATCCAGTCCTACATCTCGTTCCTTTCTCTCACTGAGTGCTTTATTATGATGGTTACACACTGTGGCTGCAAGTTATTCCTTTCTGCTTGATTCTACAACCCCCGCCCAACATAGCCGGGATGTTTATGCTGTTGAAGACCATTGTTGTGTCTGTAATAGCTTTGTATGCGACTGTGCCAAGTTTATAGAGCTGATTCGTATTGTTGTTGTCAGGCCGGCCCATGCAGGTCTCTGCTGCGACTTATCTTAGCTGTTGTTTCACACTGTGATTGCCATAATTTATGGCCGTCATTACAGACGCCATCATCACCACCGCAAATGTTTGATTTCAATCTTATTGTGGGTAAAAAAAAGAAAAAAAAGAAAATCTCAGGGAAGCGCCGCGGTGCTCGGGATGAAGTTTAAAGGAGCTATCTGTGCGTTTTTAGCGCATCAAAAACAAGTAATAAATAAATGAGCATCAGACCGTTTCACTGATAACACGTTTAAAGCAGCATTTGTTTCCTTCTTGATAATTATTTTTCCCTCTGTCATCGGGGAGATTAGACTGTATTTTTAGAAACAACTCCAAAGCGGTGAATTGGTTTCTGACTAATTACATTTGATATTAAACTATTTATCTGGACTCACAATTGTTTCAAACTGGCTACATAAAATTTAAAAGAAAATTGCTTTGGTTTTAATGGACACTGCTGATGAACAGCGCAGCACTTGACTTGACTTAAAAGAGGCTTATTTCAGCGTGTGTACCTGGAGGCAGGTTGGTGTTGTAGCGGTTTTAAAAAGCCTCTGTGTTCCTGTGGAGGAGGAACAGTGTTGGAGCCGCTGCGGCCCATTGTTTGACCTTGAAGTGTTTCTTGTTGTAGCAACTCAGCAGCTATAGGTTACAGCCGTGACACAGCCTCGGAGCCTCCGCACTGAGTTCTTGGGAGTCTCCGGCTCCATTGTCCTGCTGGAGGCGGCTCGGGCTCTGGAACCGGGAGACGCGGCGCTCTAAAAAGGATTCCGACGGTCTATTGTTGCTGCCCTGCACGGCCTCGCGACGGGTGGTTTTGTCTCTCCGTTGTTTCTTCATCTGCCCCCCCACCCCCCCACCCTTCTTCTTCTTCTTTGTGCCTCTTTAATATCTTTCTATCTTGTGTTTATGTTTGACTCCATCTCTTTTTCTAACAGCTCTCTTGTCTGTCCGTTACCTGAATAAATGGCTCCTTCTGAATGAATTACTGTTGGAGCTGCAGCCACAAGAAAAAATAACTTGTTCATGGGATAAAAGAAGCTGCGCGTTTGGACAATTTAGTGCTGATAAAATATTAGATCCTGATTCATATTTTCATAAAAGCCGGTTTTATTTCGACTTTTAATTGGACTTACCAGACAATGACACACTTGGCTCGAGTCTGTGCTGCTGTTAAATATTTAGTTTAGCTTAAAAATAAACTGTGCTGTGACGCACAGTCATCACGAATATGTCCCATTGTTGAAAACAGATCCGCTGAAATATAAGACAGGACAGTGTCAGGACAGGAATCCCCCCTCGTTCTGCCGAGTAACGGCGAGCAGAGGAAGAGATGACAGTGAGGAATAAGGAAGAAAGAGTCCGCGGCGTGCAGTCATTTTTAAAAAGAACATAGTTGGTGACAATCATCTTTTATCTCTCTCTCTCTTTCTCTTTCTGTCTCTCTCTCTCTCTGTCTGTTGTACACCTCACAGTTTACCGCGCGCACATTAACACACAGCGCACATTCCCTCCCATCGAGCAGCTGAGAGGTGAACACAAGTTCTCTCTGACTGTTTTTATGTTCATATTTTAAACTCTATCACACAGCACTCCCGGATTCATTCCCCCACCAAGTGAGAGGCGCACAGATACCCCCCACCGCACCCTTACCCCACACCCCCTGCCCCATCGCGTCACGTGATTCATTAAATAATTAATGCAGAGGTTAAAGAATAGATATGTATTCGTCAGGGATGTGATAGTAAGGCATGGTGCTCCTCCAAGTGTGTGTGTGACGTGGAAAATTCAACTGTCCTTTAAAAAAAAAAATACAAGCCCCCCTATAGCAGCGGAGAGAGGGGGAGAGAGAGAGAAAAGAGAGAGGGAGAGAGAGAGAGAGGGGGGAGAAGAGGAGACACCGAGAAACGCCAACAGAGAGAGAGAGAGGGGAAGAGAAAAGAGAGAAGGAGGCTGCAATAAAACAAATTTGGACGGGCGTGCGTCTTGTGGGTCGTTGTGGACACCGTGAGTATTGCGGAAGGAAAGGAAGGGGACTGCATGGGGGGAAAGCACACATCTTCCTCCTCATCTTCGCCGCCGCTGCGCCGCCTTCGCCCGCATCCCTCTCACTGAATCATTTTAACATCGTTGGTAAATATGCCCCAAAAATACCCATCTTTCGCCGTGTTTTCTCATCGTGCATGTTGCTGTATAGTGTTGTTTACACATGACCCCCCACCCATCATCATCAGCCATTGTTTATAGGTTGGAAGCCGTGCAGCCGAGCAGCCTGCAAACCAGAGAGAGAGAGAGAGAGAGAAAGAGGGAGAGAGAGGGAGGGAGAGAGAGCCGGAGCAATGCAATGTTAGCCGATGGCTGTTTATAGTTTAAGAAGCACTTGGATATTCTTCTCCATCTTTCTCCCATCACCTCCTGTCTGCCTCTACATCTCTCTCTATCTGCCTGCTACTGTCTATCCCTCTCCCTCCCTCTCTCTTCCCCTCTCTCTCTCTCTCTCTCTCTCGCTCTCTCTCTCTCTTTTTCCTAGCTAGCTACTTCTCTTGATTTATAGTGAGGCAGGGTGTCAGCGTGCGGCCGGGGCTGCCATTGTGTGTTTGTGAGGTAGTGCTGTTGTTTATGGCGGGGCCCGCGATAAATCATGTTTTCCTCCGCTGTGGGAAGACGGTGGGGAAAAATGACGGTCGATGGACCGATGATGCACCGGAACTAGGAAGGAGAAGGAGAGGAGGAAGAGATCTCAGCTCTGTCGGTTCTCCTCCTCTTTCTGTTCCGGCTCTCCTCCTTCTCTGTAACTGCTTGTCCTTTTCCTTCATGCCCTCACACACACACACACACACACACGCCCCCGCTTTTTATACTTGATTATAACAAGGGGCGTTTTATTTTTTCTGCTCAGTATGACAAGTAGCTGGCTGTAGCTGCGGGTCTTGAATTACTGCTGCGACCAATTAACGGGAGATTTGTTTAAATGTGGCTCACCGGGTCCGCCTCGGCCGCCATGAAATCTCATAAAAAGGAGCTGCCGGTCAGGGAAACCTCATCTGTCTGAGCAGGATGTGTGAGTGAATCCGAGCAGCTCAACCACGGTAGCCAGGCTGAGGAGCTGCATGGTGCCGGTGTGAGTCCATGACTTCTGCAGGCCCTGCTTTTAACTGCAAATCTCTGCATTGGCAGCAGCTCTGCAGGCACAGCTTTGGAATTTAGCTATATTAATGTCACCAACACTACCAGCAGTGATACTGTAGTAGCCTACTGAGCCCTCTGCTGCAGATGATTTTATTTAGAGGAGACCAGAGAATCCAGCTCACTTTATGGATAAAACCAGACACTGTGTGCACGAACTCTGGGTTTATTTTTTAGAAGTTGTTTTTTTCTCCCTCTTTCTCCATGCATTTTTTTCAATGTGTTTTCTTTGGATGCTTGCAGGAATGGAGCTGGGCGCCATTATTCATGTCAGCACTCAGCGTCTCTGCTTTTGCTCAAATCCTTCGCCCTGAATCAGACCTCCTTCTTCTTCTTCTTCTTCTTCTTCTTCTTCTTCTTCTTCTTCTTTGAATTGGTTGAGGAAACAAGATGCAGAGACCGGAGGATTTTTTTTAATCTCCTCCATGTTTATATTCACATGTCGCATATCAAATTCAGTTGCATTCCTTATTTACATTCTTCGGGCTGTACGGAAAACCAAACGTGTAGTGACTCAATGAGACACAGTGAATTGGTTGTGGTATTTTTAGCCTTTTCCCATTGGCAGTGGAAGGTAGGATGGGCTGAGGGGGTGGATTGGAGTAAATGTAATTTCATCGGCTAACCTCATAACTCACTGTAGTAGATGACGCTTGTGTGCTGTTGTATTTGTTGTGTGAAGCCAGCTGGTAATATATGCAAAGTGCAAAGGACAGTGAACTCAGCATCAGTTACATTTATTATATAAATACAACATCAACTTGCAAAACACAATTCTTTATAAACAATCCATTGATAACAATAATAATAATAATAATAATAATCATAATAATAATACATGATATAAAATATAACACATAAATATGCATAATAATAATAATATGTGGATGTAACTCATCATATTGTTTGGATGGATGGATGTGACAGAGGATCAAATGTTTACAGAGCTCTTTCTCTGCACCCCCCACCCCATCACACCACACCGCCCCGTGTCTCTCTCTCCCTACTCGACCATCTCTACCAGTGTAAACCTTAGTGTAACCAAATTAGAGCGGCTCCGCGGCTTCCCGTCACATAATAATGGCAGGAGCAGGAAGAGGCAGCGCTTTTCAAAATGTGTATTTCTTCTGTCCGCCGCCGTGTCAAAAACAATATCCCGCCTCATTTCTGTGGACAGAGAAAGAGCCGGAGAGAGAGAGGGGGAGTGGGAGAGAGAGCGGGGGGAGTGACAGGATTTTTTCATATATATTTATATATTTCGCTGCTATCTCGACCTCATATCTGATTTGGGTGACATGGAAGCGCTGGGAACACATTTCCAAAAACAGCGGCCAGGCTGACACACACACACACACACACACACTGAAGGTAGGTTTGAGCGTGGCCCTGCGCTGAGGGGAAGTTTAGAGTGAGCACACTTGGTATATGAAATCACAAGTTCCTACCTATAACACTGCTGCATTAAAATAGTCCTGAGTGTCACAGTGAAGAGGACGCGGCTGCAGAAGCATAAGGCGGTTTATCTTATCTTATCTCAGGCATGTGTCCACTGTTAAGTGTGTTTTGTCTGCCGAGATAGTTCCACATCAAACCCGGTTGAAATAGTTCAAATATTTGAAACGGTGTTGAGAAATGATATCACTGCCTGTCTGACATCCATTATAGCTGCTGCTGCTGCTGCTGCTGTCCACGCTGCAGGAGGGAGATATTAACTCCTGTGAGGCCTCGCCGTGTTCACAACCGTCCCTGCTCCCGCTTCACTAAATACAAATCTACCTATAGCTGCTGCATTAGCTTGTTATTTAGAATCAGATGTGGTTGTTACTGAATGAAAACACAGAGGTTAATGTGTTACTGCAGTGCCGTCAAACAGTCACTGACCTATTGTGACACTACTGTGACACCACGAGCATCTGAGGCTGAAATTAATGTTTACACCGAAACCTTCTGCATCTGCAGCATTATCCGCTCATTGTGACATCAAGAGAGTAAAGGAGGCAAATGAAAATGTTAGCGGCCTATAATGAGCCGGCTGATTTGTTTTTGTGTAGATTGTAATAGGCTACAATACTTTTCTTCTTACTTGTTGTCTTTGTTGCGCTGGAGCGGAATCACTGACAAAGATTTTTGTTATTACTCTAAAATGTCCTGCACATTTAAAAACAGTGCAAAATCAGTTAGGAGAGAGAGAGTCTTGTATTGTACTGTGTTGTGTTTGCTGCTGATCTAACGGATCATTACACTGACCCCTTTAAATCCATTTGAAATCTTGTTATAAATCTTAAGAGCTGAATGTTCTCAGCTCTGTGGTCCCTCTATGCAGATGCTGAAACACTAGGGTAAACAAACAAGGCCGATACACACATAAAATGGACATATGTGCATGTGGTCAAAGACAAGTTCGGTGCAGACCCACGCGTCTGGAAGAGGCACGCGGACAAGTCTTCACACAAGGCGCATCTTCCCACTCACTACTGCGCTTTGGCAGCCATATTGTCCATTGTCCTCTTCACAGTTTTTTTCCCAAGCATGTATAGCCTCTCTGTCTCTTTCTCTCTCTCTCTCTCTTTATATATGCACACACACACACACACACACGCACACGCACACACACAAATATATATGTATATATATATATATATATATATATATATATATATATGTGTGTGTATATATGTGTGCGTGTGTGTGTAAGCAGGGCTATTGTGTGTGTGTGAAATTTATTAAACTAATAACTAAAANATATATATATATATATATATATATATGTGTGTGTATATATGTCTGCGTGTGTGTGTAAGCAGGGCTATTGTGTGTGTGTGAAATTTATTAAACTAATAACTAAAAAACTGTTTTTATTGTGACTACCTTTGCTCTCTGAGCTTCGCTGCAAATATTGTAAAAAGCAGAAAGGCGAAACAAAACAAAAGCTGAAGGCTAAAAAAAACCTTTCAAAAGTAATAATGAATCCAATGAATGAAATAGCACTGTGGCTGGTTCCCATATCCATAACGTTGGTGCTTATTGCTCCAATCCTCATCTAACCGATAAAACTCCGCGAAGTCCATTTAACGTTAACGGCTTTACACGTATAATAGTCGCTTGAAGATAAAACAGGTTTAAATTTCTAGCTGAATTAAAGGGAAAAGGCAGAAACCGTGAGAGCAGCGAAAGCAGGGTTCGGGTTGGAGCGGGGACTCTTCCGAAAACAGTCGAACATAAATCAAGAGAAGCGCGCGGCCTCATAAATCTGCAGCTGGACGTTAACAAGCCAAAGATTTAAGTGAAGGGGGAAATAATGTTCACAGCACAAATGACTGTCTTTAAATCAAGACGGATATTTTAGAAAAAAATATTAATACTACTAATATAATAATAATAGCCTAATAATAACAATAACGTTATTATTTTTAGTAGTAGTAGTAGTAGTAGTAATAATAATAATAATAATAATAATAATAATAATAATAATAATAATAATAATAATAATAACATTGTTATTATTATTTGGTGTAGTAGGCCTATTAGTATTTAACCTATAGCATGAATGGCCTTATCTCTTGCAGGCTGCAGATATCCAGTCTCCAGATACTTCCCGGGCTTTTCCACGCCTCGCGCGCAGTGATGATCGGAAATAAATCAGTATCAGAAGCCTCGTGCTAACTCCTAATCGTCAGTGATTCAGAGCGCGTGCAGTTTTAACAGCTGAAACCGTATTCAAGAGCTCGCGGGCTGCGACTCTCAACCGGCAGAGAGCAGAAAACGAGAGCGATAAGAGAGAGACCGTGAGCTGCTGAGCCGGAAATGTTTCCACGATGAGGGGAACGGGCAAAAGCTTCTCCCTCTCCGTCCTCTGTCTTTTTATCATGGCGGGAACAAACGAAAAATAACGTGGAAATAACAAAGCGCTTTCGTTTGACTGAACTTCTGTCTTTCTCTTTCTCCCCCCGTTCCTCGCTTTATCTCTCTCTCGCTCTCATTATGTGTGTGTGTGTGTGTATGTGTGTGTGTGTTAGTGAAGGCATGTATGTGTGGGCAGATAACACTAATAACCTGCACACAGACAGAGAGAAAGACAGAGAGAGATAGATAGATAGATAGATAGATAGATAGATAGAGAGAGAGAGAGAGAGAGAGAGAGAGAGAGAGAGCGTCTGTTTGAGATTTATTTCATCTGAACTATATCCATTTTAGCAGTGGATAACGGTGAATACCGCGAGAACAGCAGCACTCACAAATACTCAGGTACACTACACTAACATGTCCAGGACCAATGTTTTGTCTTCACGCTGACAAGTTGCATTTTAATCATATTAATTTTATGTCCCACAAAACAGAAATGACCTTATGTTTCCGAACGTTGTTTTAGTTTAGTTTTTGATATTTTTTTATTTTGTATGAACCTCAGTGTGGATTAATGGACCTACAACACAACTGCCGTGACATCTGTGTGTGGTTAAGTTTTCGCTCATCATGTGGGAGGGGTTGAAATCAAACTAGCCTATATGGTTATTTCATTCATTAAACTATTTGTTATTTTACAGATTAATGTAAAGTGTTGACCGTGGATTTATCACCGTCACATTAGTGGAAGTGAGCTCCGTGGTTTGACGGACAGGCCTACAGGCTGTAGCTTCTATTCTACCTGTGAATGTGTAGCTGCTATAAGCAGCTTCCCCGTGTGTGGACTCACACATCAAAGCACTGCGGAGTTTCTCCTCTTCCTCTCCCTTCTCTCCTTCCTCCTCACCCTCCTTCTGCTCTGATCGCTCGCAGTTTGACTCCATGTAATAACCAACACCTGGCAGGACGGACAGGCGGGTCACGCTGAACCTCGCTAACCCCCCTTGCTCACCTCAACCAACCCCCCCCCCCCCCCCCCCTCTTCTCAGGGCAAA
>NW_019174447.1:181869-368066 GCF_002260705.1 Seriola dumerili | reverse complement strand
CTTTCCCCCACCTCCAACACCCCCCCCCCCCCCCATTATTGGACGGGAACAAGAACCAGAACCCTCCTCCTCCCCCCTCTCCCCGACTCCCCAGGATCTCGCGACCTGTCTAAGCTGTCAGTCAGCAGCCCGGTTCAAAAACAGTTCATGGTGTCAGCTCGCCTGTCCCGCAGCAGCCAGAGGTCCGAGCAGAGGTCCGGCGGAGAGAGAAGGAGAGGAGGGGGAGAACCAGGTTAACGTAAATGAGATATTCCATATTTTTTTGCGCATGAAGGGGAAATCTAGAATATCTTGGTATGTAAAGGTTAAAGGTCAGCAACGTGCACTCAAGGCTAGTTAGCAAAGTAGCAACCGAAGAACAACAGTGTTTTTGGGTGAGTTTTTGAAACGCTGACCAGATGATACCAACAGACAGGAAGGAAGGAAGGAAGGAAGGAAGAGACGAGTAAAAGAAGAGAGTGAATGTCAGAGGACGAGCCTTCTGTCTCTTTTAGTGAAGTGACAGAAGAAGATATAGAAGAGGGCGAAAGAAAAGGGCAGAGAGAGGTAGAGACAGAGGAGAGGAGCCCGGGGAATACACGGCGTCACGTTCAATCCAGAAAAGCTTTTACACCGTGGTGCTGTCTGGCCAGGACGCACCGGCCCGCTGCTGCACGGGGAAAATTTTGCAGTACAGGCAGAGGAGGGGGTGGGGAGGGGGGAGCGCGCGCACGCTGTGTGTTTTTTAGGGTAAAGTAGCACCGCGAGCCCCAGACCGAGCAGTCCCCGTAAGCCTGTGCTGTAGGTAGGCTTTAATTGTTGGAGCTTTACGTGACGTTATATTATGTTGCACAGGCGTTTCAGGCTACAGAGGCTACACCAGTGTTATAGCAGGTAACAGTGCGGTTTAAACGCCGGGGTTAACCGGCATGAAGGCGGTTTCAGAGCCGAATACACGATAGAAAAGAGCCAAGCTGTCGGGCCGACTGCGCGTAATTACGCAGCCGAAATCAGTGAAAAATACATCCGAGGTTTTCAGAGAAGGGATACGGTGATCTTCTTTCCTCCAGCCGGTGTGTGTCCGTCCGCGTCCACAAACAGACCGCATCCAGGGAATAAAAAAAACAAACAAGGAGCAGCAGCAGGAGATCCAGGAGGAGAGACGCCGCCGACAGAGCAGGTACGGTCTGCTGGGATGTTTCTCGCTCAGTGTCCCGGTGTGTGTTCCCGAGGCGTCCCCGTCCCACGTGCTCCACCGCTCGACATGTCATTAATTATCTGTTGTGTGACCGTGGTCTTCTTCTCTCCAACTCGCCGAGGTATCCGCGGGATGTGCAAACTCCATAGCCAAAACTTTTTTTTTGAGTGTGTGTGTGTGTGTGTGTGTGTGTGTGTGAGGGTAGTTGAAGACAGATGCCTCAGAATAGGTAACAGACAAGAGGGTGAAGAGGGCGCCTCGCCATGTTCTCTCTCTCTCTCTCTCTCTCTCTCCCTCTGTATCCCCCCCCCCCCCCCCCCCCCCAGTTCATTTAAAAAGAGGTTTACTTGCAGCAGCAAAGTGCGCTGGTGACAGAGAGGTGGGTGCGTCTGCGTAGCCTATACGCTGTGTGTGTGTGTGTGTGTGTGTGTGTGTGTGTGTGTGTGTGTGTGTGTGTGTGTGTGTGTGTGTGTGTGTGTGTGTGGCAGGGAGAGAATGAGTCGTGAATAGGGACCTGACGGCTAGGTGTAAAGAAAGAAGATGCATGTGAGCCGCGCTGTGATTTATGATAGTGTGAAAAGATTGCTTACTCCAGAAGCACCCCCCCCCCCTTTCCCCTCACTCCTATCCACAAATTGTCATGTCCTTTTCGCCCCCCCCCCCCAACACACAGCAAATGGTCCTACAAAAACAAATCATCTCACCAGATCTGAGCAAAGTGGTTATGAGTACATGTGTAATTACAACGAGGCTATTTAAATTTGAATCATTACACCTAAGTCTATTCCATAATAACTTTGATCCACCCTCAGTCTGACCAATTTGTTGCTTTTCTCATTGTTGTGGCGGCAGCTATAGCGTTGGATCCATGCAGGAGATCTGAGGGATATGAAACCAGCCCACAATAAATAAGAATACAATGAAATTATGGAGGTGGATGGAGGAATAACAATGTAAAATATATGTGCATTAAATATAATTTTACCAACCAGCCATCATCAGGTCTTAATCACCTCGGTTTCTTTGTTTTGAGGGGACAAGATGTCAGCATTCAAAAATGACTTTAAAAATAGTAATAACGATACATTTTATTTTTTAGGCGCCTTTCAAAGACACCTTACAACACACAGTAGTAAAAAATTAAACGTAAGTACAAGGCATAAAATACAAAAGAAATTCTAATAAATATAATTGCATAAAAATAAATCTGATTAAACACTGGTGTTGGAGTTAAACAGAATAGGTGAGTTTGAAGATGTGTGTTTTGAGGTGGGATTTGAAAATAGGAAGAAAATCAATATTACAAATGTCTTGTGGAAGACGGGATTAATGGAAGATGAAGATCTAAGAGTACGAGCAGGTGTGCAGAGGTGGAGAATAGTTTATTCATTTGTTTAGTCTGTTTATTGTTTAATAAGTGAATCGGGTGATTTCATCTTAAACGGTTTTATATACGGTCAAACACAGTACAGATCCTATTGTATCAGCACAGGAAAAACAGCATCTACCAACAAAACATGTCAGACTATTATGGCCTTTTTTGTTTTGTTTTGTTTTGTTGTTTTCTGAGTGGTTCTTCTGGACGCGTGACCTCGGCGGTTTTCACTCACTTCCAGGTATAGAGACTTTAAAGTCAGAAAAACCCACAGCAATCCCGGCACAGCCACCATTTAATAGATTTTTTCATACATCACTGACAAACTATGGGCAAAACAGCCATCAGAGTAAAATATTGGGGGCAGGCATGCCTAACACTGTGGCAGTGTATAAAGGCTGACAGGTCTGGCTGAGATCCATACAGCCGCTTCCTCCTGCTGTAACAGCCTTAATAACAGGCCTATCTGCTGCTGGGCCAAGTGGCCTGATTATATTACAATCACTGGCTTCTTATTCTTATCCTTGTGTCATAAGAGGAGCGTGTTGTTAGGAAATGGATACCGGCCTGTTGTAGAGGTGCAGGTTGTTCAAAACTCAACGTAATGAGGCCTCAAAGCAATATAATAACAACGTAGAAAAATCAATTTCCAAGGCACTGCCAAACCACAAATTACTACTAACACATATCACCGAGTGCCACTGTCCCTGGATGCACTGACACACCAGTGCTGCAAATGTACTTTTTTTTTTTTGACCGACATGCAGCTACAGGCGCTGAGTGTCCTGAAAAACAACATCCATCTTTGGTCACACAGCTGGATACACAATGACAAACCCCCTGAAAGAGATATTCAGTCACTGCACAAAGTGACTGCCAGAGCTACAACTAAACCAAGGAACCTGCCTCTCTTCATAATACAATCTGAGAGTAAAAACGATGCATAAAGCTCCCAAATCCCCCTCATGTCCTTTGTTTAAGGCGCTGTGCACACATCAGCCATGGGACATGATGTGCATTTATTGTGACGACTCCTCAGAGAGGCAGCGTACTCAACCTTTAAATCACTATCAGCATGTCACTTTTTACAGCGTGCCGCAATATTAAAATGAAGCTTTTAATCTAAATCTATGATTAAACCTCTTGAATCTTTTTAAATAATCACTGAAAACTTTGACGTCGCACACACAAACCACACAAAACTAAATCACTTTTGCTGCTTTAACATAGCAACACTTCAATATTTACATGCTGCACATACATGCCTAGCTGCATACACTGTCCTGACCTTTAATGAAAGAGAGTTTAGACAGAAATACAATCTGCCCTCTGCAAACCTTTCATATGTTTCACCTATGCTTAACCACTGAGCGCACACACACACACACACACACACACACACACACACACACACACACACACACACACAGCCAGTCACGTCCACCCCTGCTCATCCCCATGCCTGACAGACTTGGTGAGCTTGGCACTTTTCATGGCCCAGGAGCAGAGAGGGCAATTTGACCCCCTACCTCCCTCTCTCTCTCTCCCTCTCTCTCTCTCTCTCTCTCTCTCTCTTTCTCTGGCATAGGGCTTTCTTTGAGGCTCAGGTTAAAGATTAGCATCTCTGATAAAGATTAACTCTCTTGTCAAAGGAAGTCGCTGATGGCGTGAGTTTCTGGTTCAGGACTGCTGATGACACTGGGGCGAGCACTTCGGGGAGGCGGGCGACCCTGCCTGCAGCGAGAGAGGAGGATAGACGCTGGGTTGAAATGTTGGCTCAACCGAGAAGATGAGCTGATAACATAATTTAATGCAACGTAGTTTAAAGAGAATTTAAAGAATAATTTGAGGTTTCCATTGGAATAAGGTTTGATTTTTGCTGATAAAAAGTGTTTAGTGCTTCAAGCTTTGAAGCCACCCTCAGCTCCCCTCTTAATAATTAATGATTTACTATAAGTTCAGCTGTGATTGTTGGTAAACTTGTGAATCTCCCTGGAAACTCTTGTGAGACCATGAATCGAGAACAGAATGAGTCTTCTTCAGCAGAGGCCTGTGGCTCAGACAGGGTTCAAATAGGTCTTTTGTACACAGCGTGAGCGTAATGCCTCAGTTATGTATCTACAGCCAGGAGCAACAGACTTTATAAGTAGAAGATCTGTTCAGATTTCAAGAGCCTGAATGAAAAGAATGTGTTCGCCAAAATAAGAGGAAGCGTGTCTTAACAGCAGAGCTTTGCCATTTCGAGTTCACTACCTGCTGCACAGCAGATGGAAAGCTGGTAGATGTAACTGAGCAGATCTCATTTCGACTGGTTGTGATGGAATGGAAAACACCAAACTCAAAACAAAAATATAGGATTTTCTAGATTTTCCACATTAAACTGCTCCATGGTTGATACATTTCAAAATAAACCTACTCAGTAGTTAGTGCACAGAAGTTGTGCTGATTTATACAAATACATCTAACTAATAACTGAGTATGGGTAACAGTACACGGGCTGTGAACCAAAAACTCTTTCAATAAACAAACTGTAAAGATAAGGCCTCTCTCTCTCTCTCTCTCTCTCTCTCTCTCTCTCTCTCTGTCTCTCTGTCTCTCTCTCTCTCTCTCCTCGTCTCTCTCTCTCTCTCTCTCTCTCTCTCTCTCAGTAGTGCATCTGAAAAATGGTGTTGAAACTTTTGTGTCATCCGCCCAGAGCAGGAGGGGAGGAGATGAAATGTGTTGCAGTGTTGGGTTTGTCGTCGCTTACCCATTTGGTTGTGTGAGTGTGTGTGTGTGAGTGTGTGTGTGTGTGTGTTCGCAGTGATGCTGCGTGGCCGTTCGACCTCATTACACTTCAAGGAAAGCTTCGAATGGACTTGATGAAAAATGTCTTTTTAGGGAAAAACGTGTGAGCATATTGACTGATCTCTGTGGAGGGTAATGTGAAGGCGATGGGTGCTCCGGCGGCCCAAAAAGGTCAAATGGCATAAAGAGACACAAAAAGGTGAAGGAAAGACAGAAATTAATTCCTAAACTATTTACTGAAAAACATGAATATGTAAATTGAAAGCCCTGTGAGCCACACTAGTATTTACTGTAAAATAAATGTCCGTCCAGTGAGTAAATATTTGCATATGTAAACAAATGTGTGCCTGAAGAGCACTTGTAGTGTATTCACTGTTTTTATTGACTTGTTTGCAGTTGAACTGAGATCAAACCAGTGAGTTGAGCTTCTGGGGAAAGCAGCATGATAAATCCTCCAGACCAAATGAAATTCTAGCCGTGGAGATCATTTGAAAAGAATGTTGGCGGGCTTCTGCCCACATGATGTCAGATTGGGAAATTGGATTCACATGGGGGGTTTGATGAACAGATAGCTTGTTTGAGGCCGAGGGATTTTCATGTTATTATTAGTTTCAAAGTTATTTTTACTGCTCAGTGTTTTAGCTGTGGAGGTCTGACTCTGCCTCTCAGATTAAAGGTGTAATGCTGAGAAAATCTAAGAAGCTTTTTTGTTACTCTACATGATCCTCAATGGGTCTGTGGCACCATTTACAAGCAAGGAGTCCACAAAGTTGTCATTCAGTTTATGTGGTCTGCATTTTAACACCCAGCTATAGTCATCTGACTACACAGGCTATAATTAGAGTGTAGACTATTTGAGCTGTGACAGTTGAGTACAAAAACAGTGGTGTTCACTAAAATAACACACTGCACTGCAGCCAAACAGGAGAAGATGGACATGTCTTTAAACAACCTTGATGCCCAACAACAGTTACACACACGTGCATGTTTGAGCTGTGATCTTGTGACTAAATACACCTGGTACAATCAACATGTCAATGTGCACGTGTATGAAGTTTGTCAGCCCATATCACTGCGATGATTTTGGGTTGGAGGAGTGTAGCAGTTAGGTTCTGTGGGTTTATTAAAGTCACAACAAAAAAAGAAACTGAATCATTTGAATTTGAGATTTAATTTTAATTTTAAAATGGTTTTCTGTAAATTTGAGTTGAAGTAAAAGATGTACAGACTTGTGGGTTAAAACATAAAATAGCACATAACTGCTTAATCTATGGGGTCATCATTAAGTAATTCCTCCAGGTCAAAGGTCACATTTGGAGCTTTGCACCAATATGTCCCTGTGTGAGGGCTTCAGTGAGGTCTAATACCAAGGCTGTAAAGTAGTATCAGTGTTACTCACTCTAAAAGGTATGAGCATGTGTTTGTATGGGCTAAGGACAAAGAAAAACACAGCATAAAACTTGAAGATCAAACTACCTTGAACGCACCACAGCTGTTTTATTTAGATCCAGCACATAGTCTGATAAACCTGGTGAGTATGTAAAGCTGCTCTGAAAAGGAACATATGTTATTGCATCCAAGTGTGTGTGTGTGTGTGTGTGTGTGTGTGTGTGTGTGTGTGTGTGCCTGTGTGAAGGCAAGCCAGTGATGGCACCACCAGACCAGGCAGAGATAAGAGCAGAGAGCAGTGATAAAATGTGTTCAGATCATGAGAGACTGTGAAATGAAGCTGCAGCAGCGGTGAGCAGATACATTAACCTGTACAAAATGTGCCATGGTTTCTGCACCTATAGTTTGGATACTTCATAAGTAACCACAGAATTCAGATAAATAGGGTTCTCTAAATGTTGATACACATGCCAGACTCACTAAATGCAAATATACTTTGAGTTTCAGTGTTTCCCGGGAGTCTAAACCTGCTGCTCCTTCACCTTCCTTTGTTGCCTCCATATTTCTGCTGCTGCTCCATCCTTCATTTCAAACGTTCACTTCATCCAGCGTGAGAAAAACACTCGTCTACATTGTTTTATTTGGATGCATGACTTCAGTCCCCCTCTCCACCTCAGTCTGTGCTTCTACTCAAAATTTGGCTCATCAGCTGTTTTGGGGCTCTGGAGGCGGCCTCCTCCCTTTGTCTCGGCCTATAGGCTAGCTGGCTAAGCTAGTCGGCCCCCTTCATCACTTTCCGGGCAACTTTAGACTAGTCCACTCCTGCTCCGTGGCTCCAAATTTCCCGACTAACCCTCAGGGCTGAAGGGGGGACACAGGGAGGAATCCCCCGGCTGGTGTTGTGATGGGGATGGACAGCAGCCAGAGCTGTGTGTGAGTGCACGGAGAGGAAACAATAAATAACTTTATAGCAGTAGGAGTAGTAGCAGTGGTGATGGTGGTATCGGCTGGTACGGGGAGGACGGGGGATCCTTGCTTTTGATTTATGTGTTTGGGGGAAGCTGTCACGAGCAGAAACAGGAGCAGCCACAGATTTTATTCCAGCACTTTAATAATAAGAGCCGCTCTGCAGCGAGGCGGACAGCAGCTTCTCATCCTGCGGCCGCGGACGCGCTTTTACAATGAAACACCTCACCTTTACAACATGGTTACCATCACCAGCAGCGGATGGTTGGATGTTTACCACCGGCCGGGACGCGCGCTCTTGCTCTGGGTGCTCGGCCCCACATGAAGATGAACCGGGCCCTGACACTGACTGTTGTCAGTGTGTGTGTTGTTCAGTTTGGATGAAGATGAAGTTGTGGATTAGGAACCGCTGGAAACAGCTGCATTTTTTTTTTAATTTGATGTTCAGCAACATTTCCGACTTTTTTTTTTTTTGCAGAGCTGATTCTTGTTGTGGTCGATATGTATTTGTTCAGTGTGAATGCAGCGCGTTTCTATGCCTTAACATTCAGGTTCCACATTAGGTTTCCAATTATAGTTTATGATAATTCCCATTAAAATGAATGGGAGTCGGGAATTAGACGCGGCCCAGTTAGATTTTGGCTTCAGTGTTTTCATGTTTGGCGACTAATATTAATGTATTATTTTAAGTGTTAACGTTGCATAACTATATCTTATTTTTGTGAGATAATTATGGTGTAACTGCGGGTTAGGCTATTTATTATTTGAATTACTTATTTTCTTCTATTTTTAGGATTACACTCTCTCTCTCTCACACACACACACACACACACATACACACACACACACACACACACACACACACATACATGTGGTTTTACTATTATTGTGTTTTTATTATTTTGTGATGGGTGTGTGAGTCTTCTCCACGAGCCGATTTATACAAAATTGCTCCAAATTAATTATGGATAATTTTCAGTTCTCTCCATCCTGACTTTTATCCGCACTAGTGATGGGAAGCGGCGCCATTTTTTCCTCGTTAAATGTTTTACAACAGCAGGGAATTCAGATAAGAGATTTTCCCCCGTTTTGTTTTTTAAAACGCAGGAAAAGCTGGTAAATGTAATAGGATGTGTAATATGATAACCAGGATCAATACGATCTGAGATCACTTCCACCCCAGCCTTCATCCTCCTCTCTGCTCTTATTGCTTTTTATTCCCAGATTTCAGCGGGAATAATTTAAGGTCAGCAATACCTGTCAGCGGTTTCTCCCTGTCGCAGCCGCTCGATAGACTACAAGAGGTCTGTGCTCTGTATCGGATTTTACCGAGACCTTTTGATTGCATCTCTCTTTCTTTCCTTTCCCTTCTCTCCCTCTATTTACCCTTCTCTCCCCCATCTCTCCCCCCTCCTGCACCGCAGTTCTTAGGAGCTTTCTGGAAGCCGCTTCCTTCCACCAAAACATTGGGGAATAAGAGGAAATCTTCCGGTGAGTTTCACTGTTTCACTTTATTACATGTGATTCTGTGAGTCTGTGCAATTGTAGACTAATCTACGACATGTTATTAGACATATAAGCAGGAGAATGTGGGTCGGTTAAAAACCTCATAAGACGTTTTCTGTGCTTTTCTATTTAAGGTCAAACTGTCAAAATTCCTCATAAATATGGCTGCTGATCAGATGAATTTATATTTATTTATTTATCTATTTCTCTATTTATAGAAAAAACATAGGCTATTTTAAGTAGCCTATTTTAACTATTGTTTTCTTTGTTTCCACCGTCATGTAGGCCTACTTATGTCTTAAAATTAGAATGAGAATTATTATTTATTTTATTATTATTATTATTATTATTATTATTATTATTAGTAGTAGTAGTAGTAGTAGTAGTAGTAGTAGTAGTATCATCATCATTAACAGTAGTGGTGGTGGTAGTTGTAGTAGTAGTAGTGGCAGAAAGCAGTGCAGACTCAAGCTAACAGAGAAATTGCTGTGGAAATATGTGGAGGAAGATTTTGGTGATTTTGTTTTCGATTGATGATTTGTTTTTATTATTTTAGTCTATGCAGGCGAAGTTTGTTTTTCTCTAAAAATCGAAGAAAATGTGTGCAGCTGAGAGCATGCCAAATGTTCCCTGGATGTGCAGTCTATGTGTGTGAGTGTGTGTGTGTTAGTGATGTAATATAATGTAATGACACGTGCTAATGTAATATAATCCAGAGGTGTGAAGGGCAGTGTGTGATGGCGGTTGCAGCCGCAGCAGGAAGCAGAGCAGGGTCGGTTCATCATTTGATAAGACAGTTATTAAAACAGAACTCTGTAACTGCTAATAATGATGCTAACGCTAAGAAGTAAGAACAGTAATGAAACTGTCGCTACAGCAGCAGCGTCAGACAGGGAGGCGAACCGCGGTAGAAACGCTACATCACATAAGGGAACAAACACAACAATAAGCATAATTCATTCATATAGTAGGCTATATTTGAGCATTGGCGTTTACAGCAGTGCGGTGTTTCCGCTGCACACAGTGAAGATGCGGGGAAAATATTAAATCTCGTAGTCAGAGGAAATTCCTTAGTGTCATCCTCAGTGGCCTAAATGTCTGAAGTCCCAGAGGGAAAAAAGAAAAAATGTTGGGAGGATTTCCACAGCTCTGCAGGGCACAGAGTTTCAGTTGTGAAACCCAATATCCGTGACTCAATCCGAAACACGGAGGCGCCGATGCGCGTCTGCCATCCAAGGAAAATAAAGAATAACTGCCATCCTTTACAAGCACCGGCGTGCTTTCACAAGTCAATACATACGTGTAATCCGCACTGCTTATTTCTCCATATGCACTTCTCTTCCCACACTCTTGCGCAATGGAAAAAAAAAAGAAAGAGATAGACAAAAAGAAACAGCTGATTAGTGGTTTGGTTAATGAGTAATGAGGGTTTTTCAGCAGCAGTGAGCAGATCCCTCCGTCCGCACAAAGAGGTTTGAAGAGAAAGTTGCAGTCGGACACATTTCAGGCTCCCACCTCCCACCTACACAGAGCTCATCCTCTCATTTCAGCAGCCCACAGCGAATGCTATCTGTTTTAAAGTTTGGCTGTTTATACACACACACACACACACACACACACTCACAGAGAGAGACGCACACACACGCTGCTGGGTGCGAGAGAACTCATAAATCTTACGTAGCCATAAACGACAGGGGTAGCGTCCTGAATAATAAAAATACAGGGAAGCGGGAGAGAACGCTATAGAGACAGAGAGTGTGTGGAAACATTGTGAGACGCTTTCATATTTTCATTTCCATTTTGGTCTCACCTCTCTGTCTCTTTCCCTCTGGGGCTTCTTGTCATTCTAGCTTTTTTTTTTTATTTTAGCCTACTTCACCTTTTTCTTCACATGTTGTTGCACTTCCTCCTGTCTTCCTCCCTTGTGTGTTGAACTCAAAACACAGGGAGGAACATATGCTCTCTCCTAACGCTTTCTTTCTTTAAAAAGACCTGGAAAGGCAGATTTTAAAGGCCCAAGTTCCCTCATGGCAGCCACCCAGAGCCATGCTACTGATGATAGATGTCTCTGTGCCTTTTCTCTCAGTCTCCTCTCTTCCACTTTGGTATTCTTTGATATTCTTTTATTTTTATCAACTTTTTTCTGTGCATACGCAGTAACAAGGATGTGTTTAAAATCTAACAACACAGTCTCCATATCTAGTTTCTACGGAGAAACATGGGATGAGCATCAAGAAGAAAAAGTCACATTTCATGTAAATTCAGGAGGGATTGAGGGACAGTAAAGAAAGTCTCATGTTGCCTGTAGAAATGTCACCAAATTATTTCATACAGTTGCCACAAACAGGTGAATGATCAGCACATTGGTGTCTAAATGAAATGATGCCTCCCAATTGTAAAAATATAGTCTACATATCTTCACTCAGCTGTATGAGGGTCAAACAGTACCCAGTGACATATTTATGAGTCTGGCACTGAGTGTACTGTAGCTGCTTTCAAATAAGTGCTTTATTTGCATTTCCAGATACAGTGTAAGTTTCTGTAAAGAGATAAAAACATGCAAAATAATAAGTGATATCATAGGATATGGAACATTTCTCCAGTCATGTCTACACATTTTAAGCTTTACACACGTCATATAACAACATTTTAGGATTAGGGTTAGTCAGCAGAGAAACAACCCTTCAGGAAGTGGGTCGTACTCATACCATTTGATGGTACCAGGTTCACCATTAATAAGAACATATTAGCCTTAGCATTGCCACCCCACAGAGAAATGGTAGGCCTATAGTAAACAGTGAATGCTTTATAAAATACACCAAGTTTTCTTAAGAATGATGCGTTATGTTTCTAATAATGTTATCCATAATACTAATTCAGCTTCTAAACAGATTATATAGTTTATTTATTAGACTGATTTATTAATGTTACATTGTGAGCCTAGTTGGACTGAATATGTAAATTGGTTTGATGTTAGTGCCAATAATTTTAATTTACATCGTCCCGGCTCAGTAAATACCACCTTAAACTAATCTACCAGACTGAGCAAACAAGAACAGCTGTTGTAAAATTAAACTATAGGCCTAGCTAATACTACTAATAATAATCGCATAAGGCTGCATCTCAGTCCACCATGACCCACCCTCAATAATATCATAGCCTACAAATAGAGTTACTCTTGTACATTTAGGCCTACTATAAGATTTATGTTGCATTGTAGCATATAGGCCTCGTCTAGTTATTAGAAAAAAAGAGAAGTCGGAAAATTGTAAAGGCAAAAGAGTTCCACAAATTTAAAGCAAAAGTGTTTTTGTACCTAATGTATAAAAGTTATGCCGAACTTCACCTGGCGAGTTGTAGGCTTTGTTGTAGCTTAGCTAACAGAAGTGCCTTATAAAAAAAAGTGAAATTAAAATTAAAATAGTTATTTTTGGGACAGTAGGCTGTGTGCCTGGCTGTGGGGCTAACATAACTGACTGCATGTTTCACTTCCAGCCAGTGAAATTAGCATAATTTGTGAGTGACGCTGGGCTCTTTGATGGGGGAATCAACAAATCCGCGAGTCAAGCCCCGTTGTTTCCTCCGTTACACCCCCGTGAGCGTTACTGATACCCGGGCTTGTTGTCAACAACAGAATGAGAACACTGACTGTGCTACCACCACCACAGCTCCTACTACTACGAGCTCTTACTGCTGCTAGCCGTGTGGAATAAGCCCGGCACCTACAGCCTGCCAGAGACCAAGACTAGGCGAGAACTCAGACCCAAGACGGAGAGGGAGGACGCGGAAGGAGTGGAGCAGGAGACCCGGGAAGAGAGAAGAAGAAGGAGAAGAGGGATAAAACAGACGGATGAACAACCACCCAGAAATGCGATGGGGTGACATTTTGAGGTGGACCTGTTCCTCAGAGGCTGTCTGACTGGCTGGCTGGCTGGGTGGCTGCTTGAGCGACAGAGGCTAAAAAAGAAAGAAATTTGAGGCCATTGTTATCAGCCAGCAGCGGTGCAGGCAGTGCTGGTGCTGGGGCGGAGGGTGGAGGTGGAGGGGTTGGGTGGTGGGTGGGGGGGGGCGAGCAGGCAGCAGGCAGGCTCCCGGTACGCTCGTTCAGCTCGTGTGCTAGCTAGCCTGCCTGTAGCCTAAACCGAACCCGTGTGTTTATTCTGCCCGTGTTTATCGAGCCCCCCACCAACGACTTGAGTCCGTCCTTCCCTCCTCATCTGCCGGTCGTTCATGCCACACGGTGTCCGGTTCGCCACCGTCGCGCAGCCCTCTCTGCCGCTGCCGCCGCCGCTGCTGCTGCCGCTGGCTCCAGGAGGTGTTGTTGTGGTGGTAGTTGCGAGCAGTCGTGCTGGTCTCAAGACAGCACCGGAGAAGCAGCAGCGGAGGAAAACGGAGAGAGAGAACGACCGGATTCGTTTTTTATTTAATTATTTATTATTGTTATTGATTACCTGGTGAATGTGCGGTGAGGACTAATCTGGTGATGCGGTGCTGCTGGGTCCGTGCCGGACTGGACCGGGACCACCGGTGCTAAGGAAAGGAAAGGTAAGGAGAATCACCGGCAGGCAAGCAAGGCCAGCCGTTAAATGCACGAGCTCAAACAACAAACCAGAAATACAGAGCGTGTTTGTTCGCTGTGCAGTTTGTGAACGGCGGAGTGGCTGGCTCAGTGATTTATGGCCCAATAGACTTCAATCCCGGTTCAAGAAGAGTTCACAATGCTTTAAGCTGCCGCAGATACCCGCCGCAAGTAGCCCCCCTTCCCTCGGCCTTCCATCTCTGTCCTCTTCCTTTCTTTTTTCCCCCTCTCATTTCTTCTCCATGTCTCTTCCTCACTTATAGCTATTTATTTACAAAGCAATGGCATTTTTCTTTTATGGATGATCCACTTCTCCCTGGACGTTTCCCTTCCCCACGGGCCTCCGTTTTGTTATTTTGCCAATATCTGACATTTATTTCATTTCTTACCTAAATGTTTAGAGGCTGTGTGCTGTAGCCTAATTTCATTCATAGCTTCCATACAGGATTCACTGTTTTAGTGATTTCAGCCTAAATTGAGGCCATGAACAGAGCAACAATAGCTCTGATCAGGCCAATCCTTCATTGTTTCTGGGCACAGCTCAATATAATTACACCCCCCCCCCCCCCCCCCCCACACACACACACACACACACACCCCACCCCGTGTGTGTTAATGGGATAAGGAATATGTGGATTGTCCAAGTTAATGCATTCCCTCTCTGTCTCCATGCCTGCATAGCTCTTCATGGCAGGCGCCATTTGTAATTTTATATCCCAGGATAAAGCACAGACACTGGACACCAAGGCCGACCTCTCTCTCTCCCTCTCTCACTCCCTCTGTGTGTGTGTGTGTGTGTGTGTGTGTGTGTGTGTGTGTGTGTGTGTGTGTGTGTGTGTGTGTGTGTGTTGTTTTTGTTTGGGTGGCTGTTTCTCTGTCAGTATAAGTGGATTATTCAGGGAGGCGTCTAGTAAAGTTGGTGATTGTATTAAGCTCTAGTCCTACAAGCCTAGTGGCAGAGACATTACGTGTCCTGTTTAATGGCGAAACAGCAATATGATTTAATAACATATTCCTCCTACACTCAGTGCCATGGCCTCTCTCTCTCTCTCTCTCTCTCTCTCTCTCTCTCTCTCTCCTTCTCCTTCTCCTTCCTTGGGACTATTCCTCAGAGTAAATAATTAGGATTCCAGCTTGTCTACCAGAAAGATAAATGGCTGACATGTGTGACGTGCTGAGAGCTGGAGCAGGGCTGGTCTGTCTAATCCTAAAAAAGGAATAATAATAGTAATACATTAAGGAAAGAGATTGTAGGAATTACATTGTTTTAGCGCAATTAACCCTGTTATAAAAACACTGGCAGGATGACACAGGATTTATTTATTCGTTTTTTTCTTTCTTTCTTTCTTTTTGCAGGGTATATCCATTTTTATGGTTTGCATTCTTTCTTCTTTTTTCTCTTTTAACTAGCTGCTTATTGATGTATTTATTTGAAATGTAGGCTATCACCCAGGCTACTGGTTTTATTTATTCATTTTTTAAAGTAGCCTACCACATATTTACAAATCACGAATTTCGTATCCTACAAATAGCTACAAACCATCATTTCAGATTTTTTCTGTTTATGTTTCCTAGTTCAGGCCCAACGCTATCACATTATTTCGCAGGCGTTGTGGCTAACTCTTCATTGTTGTTGTGTTTTTATTGTTTACTGTTGTCGACAGACGCGCACGTAGCTTCAGTGTTATGACGTTAAAACATAGAACTGACGGCCACATAACATCTGTGTTGGCTGTTGTCGCCAAATGAACCCAGGGAACTGATAATTGGTACCAGTAGGCCAAACAGCAGTTAGCTGTGGTGCTGTAGCAGCACACACACACACACACACACACACAACACATCAACACACAACACACACACACACACACACAGGCTCAGTGTGACAGAGGCAGCGGAGCCGCTTCACCTCTGCTTCTCCCCGTTAAACATTTTATCTGTGTGGAGGAGAATGAATGCCAGGTGCTCTCTCGCGCTGGACAAGCCGGCCTCTGGCGGCCACAGGCCCACCCCAGCGGTGAGCGTCAGATAGAGAGTCTATGGAGGCTCACACTGCTTTTTTTCCCTTAAGGGGCCATGATAGAGCACTCTGCCCGCACGACCCTAATGGATCACTGACTCATGGAGCTTCTTTCTTTCTTTATCTGGCCTATTACTGGCATTTTCTGTCTGAGCCCAAGTGTTTTGTTCAATTGTTATTATTTTTTAGTCCTTTTTTTTAACAGAATAGGAATAGGAAAATTAGTAATTACTGCTTTAAATTTAACCCTGATCTCCCGTGAGCAAAAATCCAAAAATATTATATTTTAGAAATATTTAGGACACCACCGTCTTCAACACAGAGATTTGATTTATAGCTACATGTCATCTTGTCATTACGTTTTTCTTTGTTACCCCGTTTAGAAGTTTTAAATATCTTGACGTGCAGTTGTAATAATAATGCGTTCGTTTTCTCCGAGCTGTTAAAAATCTACTGTGATGCAAGAACAGCCTGATATTCAACAGCAATGATGGCTTCCGGACATACACTCCTCTGCTCGAGGATGAGTGAGGTAACAGCAGAGCAGATGGAATACAGTAAATCACAGGCTGTGTGGAAGGCAGAGGTTGACAGAAATAGGTTACCTACATCAGTCACAGGGAAAATATACACTCAGGCCACATCCGCCATTACACAACAAGAGTGTCACGTCCGGTTTGAAAAACACCTGACACGATGGGCTAGTGCTTAATTACAAATACATTCAAATGAATAAACATGAAACTTCATGAATTAATGTGAAAATACCTAATATAGTCATACTTAAAACAATTCTGAAAATATGCTTTATTTCATTTTAATTGACCTGGGATTAATTGCTGAAAAATGATAAATAATTAGCGAAAAACGTAATAAAAGTAAGCTAACAAATTATTTTACAACTAAAAGCCTATCACTATTAATAGTAATAGATAGTCTACTATGTTACTACTACTACTAATTGATAATAATAATAATAATAATAATAATAATAATACAAATATTGCATTGCTTTATAAATAAAAACATTTAACATTATTACTAGAACACAGTTTGCCCTCTTCGTGCCCCCACCACCAGAGCATCTGCAGGCTGTGCAGTGGGCTCAGAGGGGAGGGGGAGGGTAAGGGGGGGTGAGGAAAGAAAAGCCGTGGTTTCTATTCATGTCATGGCGCCTTTCATTGAAGGAAGATGGATTTATCGCTCTTATTTCTTTATTCTGCCTCTCCTAACCTTTCAGGTCAGATTGCAGGGGACCGTTGGAGAGACGCTGTCACGTGACCCCCGGTACCAAATGGTCTTCCGGCAGTGGTTTTCAACAAGGACCGGAGCACAAGCAGACGCCGCCACTTCCCTCAGAAATGCAGAAGACAACATACTACGACAACTCCTCGACGCTTTTCGGTGGCTACTCGTCGTACCAGGTGCAGGGGGCGGCAGCGGCGGCAGCGGCAGCAGCCGCCAACGGCTTTGGGGGCTACGATGCCCCGGTCCCAGTGTCCCACCACCAGCCGGCCTTCCAGTCGGCGACCCATCTGGATGTGGATTCGTACCAGCGCTCTGCCTGCTCGTTACAGTCGCTGGGCAGTAACAGTGGCCACCAGCAGCAGCAGCAGCTAGCCAAGACCAAGGAGCTGAATGGCAGCTGCATGCGGCCCAGCCTGCCACCTGAGCACCACCCCGGCTCCCAGGTGTCCCCCCCACTGCCCCCCAACCCCAGCAGCGGTAGTACAGGGGCTCAGCAGCCAGGGGGCAGTAATGGGGCCTCCTCAGCCTCTAAATCAGCCCCCAATAAGTCATCTAATTCCTCCTCCTCCACATCATCCTCCTCCTCCTCACTGCCCCCCAACCCGACCTTGGCCAAGCAGATCTTCCCCTGGATGAAAGAGTGTCGTCAGACGACCAAGCAGAAAAACTGTTCACCGAGCAACAACTCTGGCAACGGTGTGTTAGACTACACCTGTCTCTGTCTCTGTCTCTGTCTCTCTGTCTGTCTTTGCTTTGGTTTCCTCCACACAGTACCACAGCAGCAACATGGCTTAGCCGAATAATTATTCCTCCTACACCAGTCTGTGTTTCTCTCTCTCATTACTCCTTTTCTCAGCTCATTCTCTCCTCCATCCATTTCTTTCCTCCTTCATTTTCCTTCCTCATTAGCGTCTTTGTTCCTATTATCCCGCCTTCTCCTTCCCATCACCAAGACCCTCTTTCCTCACCTCTCTTATCAACATCCTCTTTCAAGCCCCAAATCCCCAGAGGGTTTAAAAAGGTTTCTTCAGACTATTATGGCAAAATAGGTTTCCACAGGCTCTGGATTAGACAGGGAGGTGACCACAGGCAAACAGTCGAGCTGGTTATTATTTTGCTGTGGTTGGTGGCTCAGTCTGTTCTGGTTTTACCCAAATGATATTGTTTTTAATTGAACTAATGTTGCTGGAGAGCTGACTTCACTGGAGCATTTAAGGATGAAAAGGATGAGCCTAAAATAAGAATCAGTTCTGCTTTTCATTAAAGTCATTTAACTGACTTGAAAAACCTTTGCTATGTCAAGCAGCCAATCGTAAAAGAGGTCAAAGGGCAGAGGGATGGCAGTGTGACAAATGTTTCTGCAAACCTGGAGGAGTGCTAAAGTAAACAAGTGAAACCAGGAGGAAAATCTATATCGTTAAGAGCAAAGAAAAACCATATACTTGTAGGGAAAGGAAAGTTTTTCGTGTTAGATGAATCAAGCCTGTCTCATAGAAATTAGATTTATGTGCAACTCATTTGCAACAGCACTTTACATTTTGAAGGAAACGTAATTGTGATCAGAACGTAAAGAGAAAATGTCAATTTATGTATTTGTGAAGTCGCAAATATGTTGACTCTTTTATTATAATAAATAAAAGTAATAATAATAATTATAAGGTTAATGCTTTACACCAACACATTAAATCTTATGGCTCTGTTCAGACTCGCACAGCACTTGGTTAAGGTTATAGGGAAAGATCCTGGTCTGGTTTAATGAAGTAAAAGTTCACACTGAGTTCAGACACAACCTGTTTATTTAAAACCACCATCTTCCCCTGACCTGAACCAAAGTGCTTTTGTTGCCTGAACAGTCGGGACTGTGGTTCTGAACCCTGGTCTCTGGTGTGACGGTCCTGCAGCTTTGATCCTGCTGCTAATAAATGTAGTGCTTCATTCAAAAAGAAAAAGAAAACATAGCCTCCAGTAATCCAGCCAGCGATTACGTTGCCACCACAATGTTACTGTTTTGTAGTATACGAATGCAGACAGGGTTGGATGGATGCCACTGTTACATCTGTGAGTTGAGTGCAGAGATGGAGTCAGGAGGCAGTTGCATAAAGACGTAGAGGAAACAGGGGGAAACAGTTGCCTCTGAGGTGAAAAAAATACACTTACAAGCACATTCATCTGTTCACATGCACAAATGTAAAAACAACAATTTGTGGTTTTGGGGGGAGAACTACTCTTTGGTGATCAACCGCTGAGTGCACAAGCCCTGTTGTAACAGTGAGGTTGCCAGGTGCAGCAAAATTGCGTCAGTACAGACCTGTACTAAACTCACTGACCAGATCTGGCAAGTTGTGCTAAAAGGAAGACACTGCACAGAAGAGCTGGGCGGATGGATATGCTATTGTTCATTGTGAAAAAAGTCCCAATGTAGAAGAAGGGAAAGGTTATATGTTGAATGTCATTGGAACAAGGTGATCACAGGATCAGTGCAGTACTAGCAGATGAGACAGGTGGAACACAAGACATTTTTTATAGAGCATTCAGTGTCAGATCTGAAGTGAATGGACCTAAAACAGTTGGATGTGATAGAGGAATAAACCTCCATGGCATTTTGTCTTTACACTGACTTTCTCATCAGTGACAACTGAGCAGTTCATTACAGCAACAGTACCGCCAGTTATAGACAGTCTGGCTAACCAGCTGCCAGAGGCCTACAGCCAATAGCCTGTACACCTTCATTTACATCCTCCCCTCCACCCTGCACCTCCTCCCTTCTTTTCTTGCTCTCCACCCTCTGGTTATGATATGACTTCCCATTGCTCTCCTTCCTAGTCCTCCTGGCCTCCTCCTCCTCCTCCTCCTCCTCCTCTCCTTTTTGCACATCCTTGGGAAGCAACTGCAAGAAGGAAGATAATAACAGGATGAATTTAAATGTCATGTACGATAACAGATGAATAGATTTTCAGAGAGAGGGAGAATGACAAGCAGATATTTGAAATGAAAAAATGATAAATTTGAATATCATCTGCATGCGTGATAAAGAAAACAGTCACTGACACATGTTACTGTATATTATTTGAATTGGAAGTTATCAATGAGAAAGGAATCTGCTCCGCCATAATGAATATGAGTCTTCAAAAGTCTCTCAGTTGACTGAGCAGAGCGCTGAGAGGAGATTAGACTGTTTATTGATGAGAAATTTAAACAGTCATTTAGAGAGTGCCACTGTTCTGTGAGACAGATGACACAGTGGCTACCTCTCTCACCTCGCTCTCTCTCTGACCATAGAAGTAAACACCACAGTCGACTGTTTCCACCGCGGAGAGAAACGGAGAATTAGAGAGGGACAGGATCTCAGTGCTTGTTTTGAACTGTGCTGTATGAACACATGAACAAAGACATGAAACCTTCACCTGAAGAAAAATCTTGAGTAGGCCTGAACAATTAATTCAAATATTATCAAAATCACAATATAACCAAGAGCAATATCCAAATTGCAGGAGGTGCAAAAATCACATTATCATCATTTTTTAAAAATTATTTTTCATTGTAAATGTAAATGCAAAAATAACCATTCCAACTGAAATTATGAGTCATATCTGCCAAAATAATCACAATATGTTTTTCTTTTGTATATCGCTCTGCCCTAATCTTGTGACATCAGGCATGACCGCTCTGGAGGGACTAACAAAACACTACAGCTTACTACAACTTAAATGTCATGTAAATAGTTCTGTCTGATAGCTCTGTCATTATGACACTGTTATATGCAAATGTAACTGCTGGGAACTGGGATCATTCAGGTTGTAAACATTTGTAAACAGCCAGTTTAGTCAAATTTATTTGGAAAAGAAAACAAAGACGAACTAAATCTTAACTAGATATCCATCTCAGTTTAGATTCCGGCTTCTTGCTTCAACTTTGACCCACTGCACTTGCCGTAGTTCTCCACACTCACACAAGTTCCTTCTTGTGTAAATGAAGGATTATTAATAACTTTGGGTTCGACCTTCAAACATACTCTCAGTTTCCAGTTTATTAGGTACACCCAGCTAAATCTAACACATCCTCCTTCCAAGAAGGTTCTAACGTTCAGTTTTTGATTAAACTACTTTTAGAGAGGATGTAGTTTGTGGTGCTGTTAAATTGAATTGTGTTATATTAGTCTACTCAACAATCATCTAGAGTCCTGGCTGCTATGGCCTTATGATAAAACAATTAGCTTCCTGCTGAAAGTAACATACACATTACCATTAAAAAAATTACATTCATCACTTGCACTCAGGGAGAGTGTCTTACAAAGAGCCAGTGTAGCAGGTTTTACTTAAAGGTCCCATGTAGTCTAAAGGTCTCTGTCCATGTGTTGTTTGATTATAGATCAGGTCTAGGTTCTATATAAATACTGTGAAAGTATCAAAGCCTCAGTCCACAGAGAAATGCACACAGCCTGTATTCAGAAACTGAGCCTTAAAACCAGCCGTCAGGACTTCTGTAACTTTGTGATGTCACAACAAAGCAGTCACCGCCCTAAGCAATGCCCCGCCCACTCGGACCCACGATCCAACCTGGCAGGCTTTGGTTTCTCTGAGTGTTTACCTGAAATCTGCTATATTTTTATTGGACCACTCAGGATCACTTGGCTCAATGGTGGTTTTTGATACTTAAAACCACAAATATGTCTTCTTATGGATATCAGGATTTAATATATAAAACACAGAAGTGTAAAATATGGGACATTTAAGAGAAACAGCAGTTGAATCAAATCGAAAAATAATCCTAAAGATGTGATAGAAGCTTTTTCACAACATAATCCTCCAACTTCCTGCTGAAGTGTCTCTGAGCAGGTTTCTGAACACCTCCCAGCTGCATTAGAAGTCATAGTTATTATGACATAGGAAGTTTGACTTTAGCTGGCGAGCCAACTGAAGACAGCGCATGTCAACTTCACTTCCTGCTTATAGTCCTGCTGCTGCAGCTGCTGTTGCTGTTGGGGGTTTATCTTCCCAGCCAAGATGCAATTTAGCTGCCCTTGGCCAGCACCAAGGCCTCGGTCTCTTAATAACTGCCACTGTTATGAAGTGTTGACAACTAATATCAAGGGATAATTCAGCCGGCCTGCCTGGACCCCCCTCTGCTTTATTAAGAACCTGAATGATTTCTGTTTCCTCCAGCATGCAGCCTGATTATGTTTTATTCTCTTTGCCTTTCTGGCTCTCTCACTTTTTATTTCATCATCTTTTTTATCTGTTTCTTGCTCCTCCTTTCTGGTTCCTTTCTCCCACTTTCACACTCTTCCTTTTCTGGGTTTTTTTATGCCCTCATGTTTTTTTTTTTTTCTTTGTTTTTTTTCTCTACATGCTCTACATTTTTTCTTCTATTTTTCTCACTTGCCGTGTCTCTGTTCAACATTTTGTGTCCTCAGCCTCAGGAGGAGCTGAGAGCGGGAGCAGCGGGGAGAAGAGTCCTACCAGTGGGTCGTCGGCGTCGTCTAAGCGGGCTCGTACGGCGTACACCAGCGCCCAGCTGGTGGAGCTGGAGAAAGAGTTCCACTTCAACCGGTACCTGTGCCGGCCACGGCGTGTGGAGATGGCCAACCTGCTCAACTTGTCTGAACGCCAGATCAAGATCTGGTTCCAGAATCGGCGTATGAAGTACAAGAAGGACCAGAAGTCCAAGGGCCTGAGCTCCAGCTCTGGAGGGCCCTCACCCACCGGCTCCCCGCCCCTGCCCATGCAGTCTTCAGCCAGCTTCCTCAACTCAATACACTCCATGGGAGGGGGAGGCGGGGGAGGAGGGGCCGGGTACGATGCCCCATCTCCACCATCTTTTGGAAAGCCCCACCAGGGAGTGTCTTACTCCATGTCCACTGCCTATTCCAATGTCCCCATGAAGGGCTGCCCCTCCCAGCAGAAGTATGGCGCCCCAGATCCGGACTATGGTGACCCCCATCCCCACCACGGTCTCGTACAGGCCAACAGCGCTGGCTACGGGACTCCCACCAACATGCAGGCCAGTCCAGTCTACGTGGGGGGTGGCAGCTACGTGGAACCCATGCCAGGCTCGGGGCCCTCCATTTACGGGCTAAACCACCTTGGCCCCACGCCACCCCACCACCAAACTATGGACTACAATGGCGCAGGGCCCATGTCGGCCGCCAACCAGCACCATGTGGGTGGAGGGGGCCCCCCAGGTACCTGTGACCCGCCCACACACCCGACGTACACTGAGCTGTCAGCGCACCACACCTCGACTCAGGGCAGAATCCAGGAAGCACCCAAGCTCACTCACCTGTAGCAGGTTTGGAACAAAATGACAACGTAGAACATAGTGAAGACGACACAGAACAAGTAACATGACGCGACTCACTAACAGACTAGCTAAGATGTGTGGACTCCACCGCTACTGCTGCAAAGGGACGGCAGGAGAGACAAAACGAGACAGGCAGGAGCCATCCTGTGGTTTGTCCTGTGCTCTACACTCACAAATCAGTGTTATGTGTTGCCCAGCCCCACCCTGTTTCCACTGCCCTCGCCAGTCTGATCAGGTCCAGAGCTTCCACTGGTACCTTGAAAGTGCAGTTAATTTCATTTCAACCAAACAGAGGTTGTGTCTGTAAGTTAGTAGCAGCAGTGCAGCCCAACCATGAACCATTAATTACGTCACCAAAAACACAAAAAAAAGATAAAATACACATCCTGCAATTTAAAAGCAGTTAAATCACTTGTAGCTGCTAAAACTTTCAAAAAATGTTTTAGTCTTGGACCAAACTCACTAACTTCCCTCTCCTGTTTTATCTTCACATCCTCATACAGGACGTGAGGAAAGAAAATTGTTTAATTTAACAGTGTATTATCACTTTTCATTCATTTCAGAAAAACAGAAATCTTCGTTCATTTTACCAATGTTTACAAATTTTAAGATGAACCCTTTTACGGATATTCACATTCTACTCCTGAGTGTTAATGGTCCCAGGGTGGTGAATCCTACTGTAGACATGGGAGACAAGGTGGACAGTCGATTGTCCACCACGCTCCCCTGGGAACAATAAAGCTCCTCTTGTGGCATTAGTGCAGAGACATATCGGCAGCTGTGTGGCATGGCAACATGTACGGTGAGCACCACTGTTTGGTCAGTATTCATTCGTCTAATAATCTGCTGCACACTCGATCTTAAAATTGCAGAATCAACTAAACAAAGCTGATGTTCATTAAAATATGTCTCCAAAAAAAGATAAAAAATAAAAGGAATATATAAATTACTCAGCAAATGAATTAAGCATAATTGTCTACCGGTGATAAAATCCTCCCTCCATGTATTACTGGACTTTTCCAAACAACTCTTGCTCAGACGGAGGAGAGTGCAGTAGTAGTTCAGATAGTATGTAGTAAAAAGAAAAGCCTATAATAGCTCTGTTAGAGCTAGTATGTGGTTTAAAATTGTACTTTGATAATAAAATCACCCCCTAAGACACACACATACACAGACAGCTCTCCCGCCTGGTAAATGAAATAGTTGAGATTTTAATGGGCAGTTAACGAGGTGGTTAGATTTATGACACTGAGCTCTCTCCCCTCCAGGCAACACATGCTGTTGTCAGCCGGGCTGAGCTATGTGGAGGGCTCTGCCCCTTCATCAGCTGGGGAGGAAGAACAGGAATATATGGCTAGAGCTGGCAGCACTCCTCTTCTACTACCCCCCCCCCCACCCCACCCCACCCCCCACCCAGTTTTCCACAAAGTACATAAAAACCCCCGGATGGTTGTCCCCTCACTGTCTCGTTTTGTCTCCTGTCGTACCTGTCTCTGTCCGTCCAAACCGAATCACAAGTAACCCACTGTCTCCTGTCTGTGGCAGCAGCACACAGCTTCTGAAGGAGGCTAAACTTTTCCACCACCTCCCACTGCCCCCACCCCCACCCCACCCCACACACACACACACACACACACACACACGCACACACACACACACACATACATCCATCATCCATGCACATGCACTCACCACCATTCCCATTACTCTAACAGGGTTTATGAAGCTACGAGCTCAGATGCTAAACTAGCTCCCATAGACACACACGTGTGTTAGGCTACGTTAGCTAATCACACCTTCATACACACATACACACACACACACACACACACACACACACACACACACACACACAGCAACGCTAAGCTAGCTTCCTTTCGTTGACACACATCCACAGCCGGGTTGTTCCAGCTGTTGACATCTTCAAACAAACATGGAAGAGAAATCTTTAATGTTCTTATTTTAGCACATCATCGACACAGGGTAAATAATAAGAGTGGAGAACACTTATTTATTTATGTTTGGGTAAGTCATTGCCCTCCTCTCTCTCTCTCTCTCTCTCTCCTCTCTCTCTCTCTCTCTCTCTCTCTCTCTCTCTCTCTCTCTCTCTCTCTCTCTCTCTCTCTCTCTCCCTCTCTTTTTGGAAGGGTTCACTTACATTAGCGCCACACCAATGCGTTAAAGTCCACATTTTATATTTTGTTTTGTTCTCACATATCTTGACTTTTAACGTGGATACAGGGTATATATTTGAACAAAAATGCATGTCCCAGAAATCTGAGCTGGTGTGCATCCCACATTTTTAAAACCACTGGGTTTATTGTGTCTGAACAGTCAGTGAGAGCAGTTTGGGGACAACACTCACCAAAACCCTTACACTCACTGATGCTCTGACAGTAAACCAGTGGTTTTTAAAATGCAGATTCATACACATGCTTTTCACATCTGGGCATCATTGTTGCACTTAGAGTTTACATTTTGATGGTTAAAGGTAAAAAATAATAATAATAAAATCTTATTTTGAAGACGGAAGGCCCTCCAATCAAAGCGTCTTTCGTCAATGTGTGTTCAAGTGAACATTCATATCTAAATATTTATTTGTTATAGCCAGTTTAAAAAAGACTTTCTGTTTTGTATTATTATTTATCCTTCATGTATTTATATCAAGAAAAAATACTGTACTTTTTTAGTATTTACCTGTTATGAAAGAAAAAAAAAAAACAACGTTGTGTTTCTTCTTGTCCATTGTACTGAAGTTAAATTTTTTAGTTCTTGTATTTTAGAAGAAAATAAGTAGTTTTTATGTTCCTATAATGACCCTTGTACATAAATGTCTTGGCTTGTACAAGGAAAAAGGCAAGGGTGGGGATTGGTGACCCGCCCTGCCATAGTCAGAAAAGTTAGACAAACTATTAGCTGGAAAAAAGAACGAGTCTTTTTGGAGAAGAACAACTTCTTTCTTTGTCATTTGTAGCTCCCTTTTCTTTGATTGTTGAGAGAGTTGTCTGTCAAACAATTCTTTAATAAAAGGTTATGTTATTCAGAGCTATGGTCAGTTTTGTGAAGATTTCAACCCGCGTTGCTTGGTTAATAATTGTACCCACAAAACCTTAGGCTAAGTCACTGTCAGGTGAAAACTTGCTGACACCAGTGGTATTGGTTGTTATGGCAACATACAAACAACCCTTTGCACTGCTGACTCCTGACTTCCTGGAGCTGGAGCAAAAATCATAAAGTAGGCTATGAAAATAAGCAAATTACTTCACGCTCATCTTTTAAATTAAGTCAAGTTCTATGGTGAAAAATATTTTTTTTGATTATCAACTTTAACATATTCTTCTAAAATAGTGCGACTAGCCCTTTAAAATCAACTTGGTAACCTCAACATTCAGTCCAAAACAAAACTGCTTTTTCTTAAAAGTGAAACTGATATTTTGAAGATACAAGACATCAGTTATTCTACCTAAATCCTTTAAAGGTCCTTTAAAGTTTTTGCTATTACTACATAACCAACGATAGCATTAACAGCAGTTTAAAAGAAATGTTCAACATCAAGAGCTGTCTCACTCATTTTGATTGTATTTCTATAATTTTTCTTCTACTGAAGTTAGCATGCCAACCAGATAGCTCCAGCGCGGTCAGACCGGCTCATCACTTTCCGATACCGAGTCACTGCCACCTCCAGGTTGCCCTGAAGAAGTAATGCTGCTCAAACTACATAGGCTATTATAACCTCTTGTATTGTAAATGCAATGGTGGTTGAAGCTTTTGGCGAGACTGGCAAGTAAAGAGCTGCTAATGCTAATGTTAGCTATGTAGCAGGAGCAAAACTTAAATATAGCTCCTTTAAAAGTATCAGTAACAGTTGAATCTTGTGCAAATATTTTTTGTGTGCGACGCCTCAAAGTTAAATCACATCATCTTTACTCCAGCATGAGGCAACAACATGCTGCTCATGAATCCCAGACCTGGTGCAGGTCTGACTCTTTTAAAGCAGCAGGTCTCTGGTTCAGGGATGAACTGACTCTGATGCCAGTATTGAATATCCAGTTGATACCTGAGGCTAAAAGCATCACTGTCAGAAAACAATTATTAAATGACAAGCCCAGAGCTGCGTGTAACATGTCAGCCATTAAAAAGAAACTTCTTTTGCCTGTAGGGAAACTTTAAATCTGGTCCTGTCTCCTCTTCGCTTTACAAACTAAACAGAATGAAGGTGGGTCCTTCGTTGTTGTACTTGGCAAATGTACTAGTCACAGCCTATTATGCTGCTGTTAGCTGGCTGCTGGTGTTCATTTACCATACCAATACCAGCACCAAGAATCCAATGATGCTAATGTCAAATATTGGGCTGCATCCCAGCTAAAGTCTAAGGTTACATCCAAGAATAAAACCTATACCTGAAGCCAAAGATACGACTGTCGCCACTTGAATTTTTTTCTTTTTCACTGTTAGGACGGTGCCAGACCGCTTCAGCTCTGTGGCTTTTGTCAGACAACAAACCAAAAATCTCAAACTCAGTGTTGATATCAGTCGAATCTGCCCTCACCCAACTGAATCTGACAGATGTTTTCAGCTGTGATAACTAGGGGCCAATTTCTCTGCAAAAATAAAACACAGCAGGGGAAAATGTAGAACGTATAGGTGGCAAATTGAATATAATAAAAGCAATTTGTTTTCATGTTAAAGCTACCAGTTATTTGGCAGCAAGGTGACCTGGGTTCAACAACCTCAAACAAGCAACTCACATGCTGCTGAAGTGTCTTTGAGCAACACGCTGAAACCCGATCTGACCTCTGAACTTGATGTTTCACATGAGAAAAATCTGTTCCTCTGCACGAGCATTCCTCAGGATCCCTGATGAATTCAGAGTTTAGCTCTCAGAATGACGGTTGGTGTTACAACAGGCTCGTTTTAGCTACTCTGGAAATGGTGTTTTTTTATTCATTATCATTATTATTATTTGTCCATTTTTTTGTTTTTTGAGTTAGCTTTTAGTGAATGAAGTCAGACGGTCCAGCAGATGATTGAAGTTGTGGAGTTGACAGTCATTTCCTCAACAGATTTCATCTCTGGAGCATGTTGACCTTTTTCACTCTTCAGGTCATCCCTGATTTGAATATTTAAAAATTCACAGTTTTGATCATTGTTTTTAATAATTGACTGCTGATTGTTCCTGGAGTGAATCCAGTTTTTTTTTTACTTTTATTTTTCATGAAAAAGTCAACTAACACTTGTTTCAGTGGAGAACAGGAGACCCCAAATAATCCACCTGTGACCCCAACTGAACCCGAGTTACAGACACACACAGACACACACAGGCTGATCCTCCTGCTAGTTTTCCTGTCTTCATGTTTATGACCAAAAAAAAAAAAAAAGCCCCAAGGCCTGCGCCTTGGTCTGGTCACGTGGTCTCTAACCCCCACCCCTCACCTCTCTCGCTCTCTCGCTCTCTCTCGCTCTCTCTCTCTGTCTCTCTCTCTCTCTTGCACGCGGCGTGTGCTCAAAGGCCTGAGAGCAGCTTAAAACTTGGAACATAAATCAGGCTCCCATAAATAATGGCCTTACTTCCCTTTACATCTCCGTTGGACTAACAGACAATAAAAACACCAATAAGCAGAGATTGGATCTAATTTATTGCCTCATAAAAACAGACGAAGAGCTCGGCTCGGCTTCAGCAACACAGGCGCAGCTGAAAACAGTCCAGCTCTGAGTGTACACCAGGATCACGCACACGCACGTACGCACGTACGCCCGCACACACACGCAAACACACACACAGTCGATGGACTGATCCAAATTATGTTCAAATAGAAAACTGTAATTTCATAAGATTTTAAGGGTTTGATGTGCAGTTATCGTTAGACAGAGGAAGCTGTTAATAAATGGTTAGATGTCTTTTAGCATTCAGCATCAATTTCACTTAAATATATAAAAATAAAAGATTATAATAATAGTAGTAATAATAATAATAGTAGTAGTAGGTTTTTTGTTGTAATGCAAAAATCCATAATTTCTAGATGAAGCAGAATGACGTCTGCAAATTAATAAATTATTATTGAACATCTGAAGGTTTTTCATGTATTTTATTGGAAACAGGTCGTAGACCATTCAACATTTCAAATATTAATTGTTTTTAATTACGATTTAAATTGAGATTATATTTAGTTGCTAAAATATGAAAAAATAAAATAGCCTAGAATAAATAAATGGCCATTATCAGAAGCCTAAACCAAAACAAAAGTATTGATTCTAAATAGAATAAAATAAATTAGAATAAAACAAATAGAATGAGATGAGATGAGTCATACAAAGTTCTATCTTCAGTGGACAATCCGCGCTTCCCTTGTGTTGACGACAAAACATGTTTCTTCTCTCCGGAACTCCCAGTAAGATTTTACAAAGAAAATAAAAAATTTTTAAAAAGTATTTTTAAAAATCGTCGATGTTATTAAAATGAGATTCTAAAAAATAACCAGAGCGGTGCAGCCGTTATCAGCTTGCTTGTGGTGTGTGTCTGTGTGTGTGTGTGTGTGTGTGCTGTGTGTTCAGTTCAGTGTTCAGCCTCGGCCTACTCACTGCCTGCGCTTTCTACTGCGCTGAATGGCCTTCACTCCCACACACGTTCCTGCCTTTTCTCTGGCCCCTTTTTTTTTTTTTTTAGAGTCAAACGGCCTGGGAACGATGTGCGAGCGAGAGAGAGGCTCTACCCGTTTGAGCCTGGTAGCTGTTTCTTTTAATAGATAAAATATTTCTGTGACGTTTTCATGTGCGCGGATTAGATGCGCATAAAGTGGTGTGAAAATAATCAAACAAGGCAAAGAGCGGAGCTCCAGGAGAGAGACAGAGGCTGGAGCTCTGCTTGTTATGCGGGGAGAGAGCGGAGCTGCTGTCAGCCTCTTTGCAGGGAGAGAAAGATTGATCACCGCACTTCTTTTTTTTCACTCGGGGTTCCACGGGCCCTCCCCAAAAATATCCTCTGCTAAACTCTCGAGGTCCTGATCTTTATAAAATATCTACATGTGTGTGTGTTAGAGTGTGAGGGCCTCCTCACTCACTGTTAGCACTCACTGCACTGCAGCTGGATTATTATTTTACTGTTAGGAGGAACACGTTTGGCCTCCTTTAGTATCGTGGAGCGACCTCGCTGTGAACTCTCACACATTTTGAACACACACAAGCTAGAGAATGGGGGGGGGGGGGGGGCATGGTAGCTTCCTAGAAGAATTTTGCAGCGAGACTATTTTAGGTTGAAATAATATTGAGAATATTTTTTGCTTTCTCTCCTTCTTTAGAAAACACACACTCCAAAAGTCCAACAACCTATTTTTTTTTTGCAGTGGAATAATTAAAAACGAGAAAAAGTCTATGAAATAAAGAAGTGCACTTACACACGCACAGGCTGCCTGTCTCTGCCTGTCGTCTCATCTCCCCACAGTCAAATCTAACTTTCTGTCTCTGCTCTGTTTGAAGCCAATCTGCCTCATCTTCACCACGGCTGAGTAAAACATCTTCATCATCCTCCTCCTGAGCTGCTGCGCGGTCTAAATCTAAAAAAAAAAAAGCCTCTCCTTCTTTTATGTGTGTAAGTTGGGGATTTTCAGCCTCTGTCACACTTTATAAGATTAATGAGCTGAGTGCTGTAAACATTTTTTTTTTTCCTCTCTCTGAAGGAGCCATATTGCAAACAGAGAGCTGGCCGAGTGTTAACCGTCATTACATCGCCCAGAGGATCGAAGAAATGTTACCGAGCTGCTCTATTGTTTGCGGGCACGGGATGCGCTGGACCCCGCCGCCCACACGGCGCACATGGCGACCGGCCGCCTTCACGTTTTTTTTTTTTGTTTTTTTTTTTTCTCCCCAGAATTTACCCCCCGTTAAGACAAAACAATAGCGGCTATCATGTGATATCGCCTCTCTTTGCCACAGCATTTGGTGGAAAAATAATAATGCTGCTTCCCACAGCCGTCGCTGCCGCCAGGCCCCGGCGCCTATTGGCTGTTTTGGCTCACATGACCAGGAATTGGCTGCAATTTCGTCCCATAGTTCTTCAGTTTAGCTTACCCAGGTCCCCATACGCTAGTAATATCACCAATATACACAATTATTATAGCCGCCGCATTTACGCCATTGCGGTCGGGAGCTTATATGATCGTGCGTTTTTTCATTTCGTTTTAATTTTTTGAAGAGGCCATATTGTGTTGTGTGCGTGTGTGGTGTGTGTGTATATGTGTTTTGTTTTGTGTTTTGTGTGTTTTCTTTTTTTTTTTTCTTGGGGGGGAAGGGATTGTTCGGGGGTCTCGCCGTTTGAGGGTGAAACCGGTTTGAGGGAGCTATGAATTTTGAATTTGAAAGGGAGATCGGTTTTATAAACAGCCAGCCATCCCTAGCAGAGTGCCTGACGTCCTTCCCCGCCGCCCTGGAGTCATTTCAAACTTCATCAATCAAGGAGTCGACAGTAATTCCGCCTCCCTTCGAGCACACCATCCCCAGCCTCAGCCCCTGCACAGCCAGCCAGCCGAGACCGGCTGCTAGGAGCCAGCAGAACCGGAGAACCTCCGCCAGTAATGGCCTCCAGACGCACCACCGAGGCGCCCAGCAGCCCGGACCGCCAGGCCAGGCCCCTGCCTCGGTCACGGCGACCCCGGCCGGTCCGCTTGCCCACGAGTTCCCCTGGATGAAGGAGAAGAAGTCATCCAAGAAGTGCCCCAAGCCCGGGGGCAGCTCCAGCGGTAGCGGATCCATCATCCCCCCCGCCTCGTCCTCCCCGTCGCCGACCGCCTCTGGGTACGCTTCGGCGGGCATCGAGTCACCCACAGGTCGGTATCTGCTGGGATGTGCATGTGTGGCGGGAGTGCGAGGGGGGGGGGGGGGGGGGGGGGGGGGGGGGTAGGGGTGCAGCCTGTGCTTTGTTTTTCTGTTTGCATCTTCATTTCACATCCACTTCAGAAACATTCATTCCATGCAGCATGGATGGGTGAGATGACATTGCCTTTTTCTTCCCCAGTGTGTGTGTATGTCTATTTGTGCGTGTGTGTGTGCGTGTATGTGTGTACCGTGCAGTGCCGTGATGCTGTGTCAACAGGGAAGCCATATCTAGACCCCTGCATTATGCTGCAGTGCTTTGCACACTCTCCCATCACGCATTTAAATATGCACCATTAACACATTATCTCTGGATCAGAACATGTGTGTGTCAGCTTTACTGTGAGTGCAAACCTTTCACAGCAGCATCCTCTTATTGCTCCACCATCTGCAGCTTCAACTCCCTAAATGCTTTGCGTCCATATAGAGTTATTATTCTTTGTGCTTAGAGATGCGCAGGCCGTGTTTTTGTTGATCATGACTGCAGCTGCAGCGGGATCAATCTGTTCACTGGCTGCTGTGATTTCAGATCAGCAGCAGCAGCAGCAGCAGCAGCAGCATCGCCTTCAAATTATATATTCATAGCACAACTGAGATGGTGGCCATATTGGATTGAGGTAGGAAATATAATGGCGAGGCAAAGCTAACGGACATGGAGGTGGGGGTTGGGGGTACAGGCTATAAGCTACAGCCACACTCAGCACACACACACACACACACACACAATCTGATTTTCCAGAGGTTTAGCTCATTTCTGTATTTTACACTCACCTTCACAGCAACATTATTTTTTGTATTTTTTTCCCTCTTATTTTCTACCCCCCCCCCCCCCACACACACACACACACACATTCATTTCTAATTAAAATTCTTGTTTTCTCCTTTTCCCTTTCTTGCCCCAATTTCCTGCCTTTTCTGATCTCATTCATAAAGTCACTCATGCTCTTATTTGTGTTTCTGACAGAATCCGCCACATTCGTTTCACATCGATATTCCCACATTTCCTCGCACATTTCCTCCTTTCCCCATGATGTATTTATTTTCCTCCTGCATTTCTGTGATCACGCTACAGCCTCTCACGGTGCTCGCTGCACTTTACAGAGGAGGAAAACCCATTCTGACATTATGATCATCTGTCTTTATCTGCGCTTTCTTTGGCTTTTCTCTTTCACCATTTTACAGCCATACGTCTGACTGCCACTGTAATTGGAAGGAGTATTTTTATGAGACTGTTTTGTGTTTTGTTATTTATTATAGTTTTATTATAGAGAGAAGGGCCGAGGGGATTTGAGCTCGATGCTGCCGCAGCTCATTTCTTGTCTTGAAATCTGGCACGCCATAAATTTATAGAGGTTATACATGTTTTTCATGAAGCAGATTACAATTTGAAATTAAAACGAAATATGAAAATAAAATTAAAAAGGAGAATAGCTTAAGATGTAACGCAATAAATCCTCCGCATATGTTTTCTTCGTCTCCTTCTTTAATTTGTCTATGTCTCCCTGCAGACCCGGGCCAGGCGGCTCTGGATGGTGGAGGAGCCGGGTCCCGCCGGCTGCGCACCGCGTACACCAACACGCAGCTGCTGGAGCTGGAAAAGGAGTTCCACTTCAACAAGTACCTGTGCCGGCCCAGGAGGGTGGAGATCGCCGCCCTTTTGGATCTGACCGAGCGACAGGTCAAAGTTTGGTTCCAGAACCGGCGGATGAAACACAAGCGGCAGACCACTCACCACAGAGACGGCGGAGGAGGAGGGAGCCACGAATCCAGCGACCCGGGCGGGTTTGAGCCGCTCGAAGGCGCCGATGCCTCATCCCCCTACTCCAGCCAGCCGCTGGAGGCATCCGGCACTGGGGAGGCTACACTGAAGGCTGAGACGGGGAGCGGTGATCCATCTTCGGCTGCAGCTGCCACCGCCTACGCCAGTGACAGCGGGGACAATGCACAGCCCACGCCGGAGGAGGTAGGGCGTTTGAGCCGCCCACTGCTGCCGGGAGACTCTGGCTCCCCTGACGTTGCTGCGACCCACCATTCCCCGCCGTCCTTCACCGCCACGAACTCCACCGACAGCAACCCGGGCTTGGTGAAGCTGAGCGAGGCCGGGCTCGCAGCAGCAGCAGCAGCAGCATTAGGGCCCGATTCGTCTTTCCCCGAGCAGCGAGACATCTCCATCCCCTCCACCGGCTCCACAGTTCACACCCCTGCTGCCTCGTCCTCAGTCGCGCTCCCCGACTTGACCTTCTTTGCCGGGGACGCCTGCCTGTCGCCCAGCCTGCAGAGCTCCCTGGATAGCCCGGTGGATTTCTCTGAGGAGGACTTCGACCTGTTCACAAGCACACTGTGCACCATAGACCTGCAGCACCTCAACTTCTGAGGGCGGCGTTTTAAAAATAAACCCGAGTGAAGGAGCGGAGGGACGGACAGGCCTGTGGATGAACAATCGGCGGAGGAGAACGGACTCGGAGAAGACTCAGTTGTTTGAAAAGAGTAAAAGCTTCTCGGCAACATTCCTGAAACATTTCTGAATGAAAATTATGTTCGTTTTCAAATATACTTTTCGTCTTCTTGCTGGTTTTATTTTGCGGATATAATGTAGATTAAGAGAGATGCAGTTAATTTTATGTTTTTTTTTTATTTTTATTTTAAACATCGGAGGGAAATAGTTTTTTCACCATCGAAACGTTGTGGATTTTTTCTCCCTCTTGTCCAAATTGCAGGTATTTATTGCCTTTTCTTGTTTCTGGTAATTTTTTGTTCAAATGATTAACCGTTATCAGTATGTGTGGATTTATTTCCTTTAGTCCATTCTGGTGCAGCTTCATGGATCCTTAACTTCTCAGGAACTGTTCACGGAGTCTATAGGTGCAGACAGCCGGACTGCTTTTAGAAAAATATAATCTGAAGAATGAGTTCATTCTCTCTCTGAACGAGACAAGAGGGGAGGGAAGCCCTGCTGATGACCCGAGTTTTAGACCCTAGTTTATTTATTGAGATTCTTTAATAGTGAAAATCCAAATTATTTATTGTATATATATTTTCATAGTGGAATTATAATAATAATAAAACATACAAACATTTATGATGTGGTTAATGTTCTTTTCTTTTATGGAATAATCATAACATTATTAATGGAGTGCTGGAGTATATATATACATATATATACACATATAGTATTAATTATATATATACTATATATATACACACCACACACACACACACACACACACACAGCACACACACACACAACAACATATATTATATATAATTAATAATATATTGATAGTGTGATGATACTATAAAATTATACTCAATACACACTACAACACACACAACACACTATATACCTATATAAATTATACATCTAAGATTCGATTACTATATATATAATTAAGATACATTTTGTAATAATTGAATTGTCATTTTTATTAATGAATTTCTTCTGTCAATATCTTTTAATAATTTGGACTGAATGCAGATTTCAGGTTAAAATTGTTGGCCCCATCTAGTTTTCCCACACTACAAAGAATAAACATATAGCCTGGTATGGCCCTGTATGGCCCTGTATGGCATGACTTGTGTGTGTTTACACTGAGATAACCCCGACTTTGAGAAAGAATGAGCTGATAAAAAAGAGGAAAAACAGTCTGAGCACACAGCCGGATCTGTTTTCCTCTGTCACACATTAGCATAGCATGGTCTGCCTCTGAGGGGCTAATGGTTAGCATTGCTCAGCCTTCAAATGATGCACTACAATGCAGCCATTTATTGGGTTTGTAAGATCCATTGCTATAACCACAGTGTGACATAACTCACCTTCTGTTGGTGATATGTGAGTTCACTGTAGCTTAGCATTGCTAATTCTCTCCCATTTTGAGTGGTGAATGTGGAGCTAACAGTTATTTAGGTGCCTTTAGTGTGTGTGTGTGTGTGTGTGTGTGTGTGGATGTGATGCTAACCAGTTTCACCTCCTCCCATAGAGTCAAAATGGCGCTGAAGACAAAGCAGGATGTGAACAATGAGCAGTGGCAGCCATTACAGGATGACTGGCTCACTCTGACAGGCATGGTGTTTGTGTGTGTGTGTGTGTGTGTGTGTGTGTGTGTGTGTGTGTGTGTGTGTGTGTGTGTGTGTATGAGGGAGGGCGAGAGAGCAAGTCAAAAAATTACTTGTTTTTTCACTGCAAATTCAAGACAGTGTTATGGCTGATTGCTTTACTTCTAGCACATAATAATAATAATAATAATAACAATAACAAAACAATAGCCTTTTTATAATAATAATAACAATAATTATTATTATAATTATTAGTAATAATAATAATACTAATAATTTAATAAAAAACTTGCTCTCTGCAACCCGAAGATTTAGAGAAAAAGAAACACCCAGTTAGCTGATATTATTAACACTGTGAGCTCTACAAGATCTATGAATAAAACAATGTTTGGTCTTGAAACATAGTTTCATATGTTGAATGTTAAATGAAATCTACAGAAAGCTACACTGCCCAGAAGCTGCTCCATCAGTTATTGTTGGGTAAACCTGAGGATAATTCAAAAATGAATACAACACTGTGTTTAGTGAAGAGGCGGCAAGTGGATTTTATAAGTTGAAATCAACACAACTTTAATAGGCTGAACCCTCATTGGTGTACTCTGATTTTCTTTTTTAAACAGAGGAGATTTTGCTCTTCTTCAGCTCCGCTGCATTTAAACATTGCACAGCTCAGCAAATCACATGGGATCCTGGAACTGGGAGGCCTATTCACTGTATCTTATGATGGTTGCATATTAATGTTGCAAAGTGTGATTAAGTCAACATACTAGGTAACTGTCAGCAAAAGTAATTTCACTCCTATGAGTAGAGAGAGAGATAAACCCTTGCATATGAGCCCTCTGATGAGTCACATCTCACTGACTGACATGTGTGATTTCTGTTTTCTTGTGTCTATAATTTGGTATCCCAAAACAGAATATATTGCATGTTGAAATAATTCTGTATATATCAACAATATGCAACCGATAAGTACATATGTACAAGACAGCTTTATATGGCCATAAAAGTATACAAATACTTATACTGCTTCTAGTACTACAACTACTACTAAATCAGAAGTATATTTAGGGCCCAATCCCAGCAGTGCTTTAAAATGTGCTAATATAATTTTGTAACTACAACATGTGGTTTTATATGAACTGAAGTGTGTGGACAATTTGGGTTGGTTCAGCTGTACAGCGAGAGAACATATGACAATTGCGTGTGTAACAGTTTGTAGTTTCCTGAAATTTTTTTTAATCTTTGACAATTCACTTGAAAATGACAGATCTATAAAACCACAGTAATATGCTCTGTCATATTTAATTTGTCATGTATGGGCTCAAATGTCTGGATACTAAAATGTGTTTCAGCTGCATAAAAGTTAAAACCAGTATTGTGTCTGAATATAATGGGAACTGGTGGCATTCATGGAAAACAGTAGTGGCCCCAGTAGTGAACCATGGAGAACTCCACTCTTTGATGAACTTGAATAAGGACAAAAAAGTGTTATTTTAAACATATGAATTTAATATTGACACTTGGATTCCAATTTACTTCTCAAGATATTCAGTTCAATTGAAATGACCAACACTGCTGAACACAGAGCTGTGACTAGTATCATGTGGTCACATAAAAGAAGATCTATACTGTGGCTCTTGATACTTGTGGGTCCAAAAGTCGTTGAGACTGAATGATTTTAGCATGAAGACAGTGTGTGGTCTTTATGCTAAGCTAGGTTAACCAGCTCCTGATTCCACAGACATGAGAGTGGCATTGATCCTCCCATCTAACTCTCATAAGAAGAATGTCAAACTATTCTTAAACTTAAAAGTTCTTAAGAGTCACACATGATCCATTGTGGACAGAAATGCAGTATTATATATGCATATAAATTGTATATGTCTATTTTTGTATGCAGGTCTCTCTTGAAAAGGAGATCCCAATCTCAATGAGACGACCTGTTTAAATAAAGGATTTATTATTAATAATAATATGAATATAATAATAACAGTAATAATTAAATATGTATCTTACATAGATTAAGTAAAACACATATCAAGTTGTGATGTAAATGTACAACACATTCTCAGCCACTGTGCTATTGGACTGCATGGCCAGAGGACATCTGTGGTTGGGCTGGCTTGTACTGTAAATGGCTCTCAGGCAGGTGTTAATACAATCTGCTCTATTTGGCTACATTCAAGAAAAACTACTGACCAACAAATTTAAAGTCTTCTCCATCAGTTGATGCTATGAGGTTTCCAAAGTTACAGACTTTTCATTCCAAAGTCTTAGCACAGATTTGTGTTTTCCCAGTTTTTTTTTTTTTGTTGTTGTTGCTGATACATGGTGAAGCAGCAATAAACCACTGGACAGCCGCTGTGAAAAAGATACCTACTCAAGCTTGATTTGACGAATTGAGACTGAAAGTGTTAAAGTGTTACATTAACTTTGGCTGAAGTTTAAAACTCTTTTTTTGCATAAACAAAGATATTAATAGTGTAATATCACAAGGAAGGAATAAATTCATCCCAGTAAGGAGAGGAGAGATGATTACAAAATGTGTCATACAGTAAGGCATATCCTTTAAGATCTGGCAAATATAGAACTAAACAGACACATTAACAGTATATTAAGCCCATATAAAAAGCCTATTAAAGGGCTACATTTACCAGAATGAAGACTGGGACGTACGCCATACACTATAACACACATTCCCTCTCTCCTGTAACCATTCATCGAAGAGTATCTTGTATACAAAGAGATTACAGCAGAGTACATCTCTATGCTGGGAGACATATCTAACCTTCTGAGTGCCTGTATGTGTGTGTGTGTGTGTGTGTGTGTGTGTGTGTGTGTGTGTGTGTGTGTGTGTTCTCCAATAATCTCTCTCTTCTGGCTGTCACCGCCTGTCAGCCGAGCTGCCACGCTGTGATACACGAACTCCTCCTTTATCTCTTGCATCAGCATCACCATCACTGTTATGATTTCTGTTGGTGTGTTTGTGTGTGTGTGTGTGTATGTGTGTGTGTGTGTGTGTGTGTGTGTGTGTGTGTGCGTGTGTGTGCGTGTGTGTGGTATTGCATAACTCAGACGTGATAGATCACCCACTTAGCAGCAGTAGTGAAATATATGAATGGTAGATTTTTATCGTCTTGTGCATCGAAAAGGAAACTTTACCCTCACACACACAGACAGACAGTCAGTCCTGCTGCACTGCTGCACACAGACACATGTTGTAACCTGCAAGTCAAAGTGATGGGACTAAAGAACACCAACATGGTAGATCTTGCACTGCATGGGTCAACCTGATAAGTTTAAAATGGTTTCAGAAAGATAACAAAATGTGAAATTTAACATCAGGATCTTCATCAAAAGAAATTGATGAATGATTGTTTTATTGACTCATTAGCTTATATAACTCAAGACTTCATGGCTTATTAGAATGTAAGAAACTCATTTCTCTTTATCAATGAAGTTCCAACATTAATAATTACACTATTAGATAATAAAACAACCATCATAAAGAGTTTTCACAATCTTTGTCATCTTCATTTTTAATGGTTATAACGAGCTTTAAAACTCAATATTTTCTTCTTCTCTGTGTTTTATTTGAAGTGGTGATCATAAGAAGATATATTTGTGGTTTTAAGAACCAAAAACCATCTCAGTGTAGTTTTACATCTCCTCTCTCAGGCTTCTCTCTGGAGCTCTAGTAACAACAGGTCAGTGAACCAATCAGAAGAGAGGAGACTCTGAGCCTCTCTTCTGATTGGCTCTGTTTTCTGAGTGATCAAATAAAGATATAGCAGGTTTCAGGTAAACACTCAGAGAAACCAAATCCTGCAAGGTTGAATGGTGGGTCCAGGTGGGCGGGGCTTGGGGCGTGGCTGAGAGTGGTTACTGCTTTGTTGTGACATCACAAAGTTCTAGAATTCCTGACAGCTTGTTTTAAGGCTCAGTTTCTGAATACAGGCTGTGTGCATTTCTCTGTGGACTGAGGCTTTGATACTTTCACAGTATTAATATAGAACCTAGACCTGCTTTATAATCAAACTACACATGGACAGAGACCTTTAGACTATATGGACCTTTAAAGAAATCTTAAAGTCCCCCTCCACTCAAAAATGTGACATCACAACTCCGTAGGAAGGCAATAACAGTCAAGTAACTTACACAGGTGTGATGTTGAAACTTGAAACTTTCAGGCCAAAAACATTGAGAACAGACTTTACAGTGAAGTAAGAGACACCTCGTGTCCAGTGGTTAAACTTTTACAATCAGTAACATTTGCATATTGATTGATAGCTTCTAGATTTTTCAATGATGAAAAGACAGAAGAGGTATTCATAAAATTCTTTTAACTTTTTGTGGAAAGCCATGTGAGGCACAAATTATTGTTCCAAGCAGACTAATTTTATTAAACCATGTCTGGAGGCAACCCTGTCATTACGTATATGTACAACTAAACTGCAACTGCAAACAGGCTTGGTAGGAAACATAACTGGGGATTAGCTACATTTTCTAACTAAGGAATAAGGATACATATTTGGTAAGTCATAAATATATTGATACAACAGATTTGACAAAATATTTGATCTTGTGGTTGGCTTCAAAATCCACTTGTAGTGACAACAGCATTATTAAACATGTTTATGGTTAAGTTTAGGTGCTCATTGAACTGGTTTGGTTAAGGTTAGGGAAGGATCTGGTTTAATTCAGAAAATGTTAACAGCTAAAATTGCGTTAGCGACAACATGTAAGCCTTTTATTAAGGACGCCTTTTAATCACATCATCTATGTATACATATTTGCATCTGGGACTAGTACAGCTCTGTCTGGTCATACCAAAACAATCTGGAAATTCAAAAGAAAATCATTGTCCCTTGTGAGTTGTCAGGGAGTCAGTTAGCCTCATGTTGACTGTAACATTAAGTTTTCACCTGATAGTCAAACCGCATTTGGAACCCCTATACGGACAACGCTCAATATTTTATTTTATACATGCAAACTTTTACTCGGTCAGGTACCCACGTGTACAATCTATCCATCCATCCATCCATCCATCCATCCATTTTCTGTTGTTTATCTGGAGTCGGGTCACAGTTGCAGTGGGTCAAGCAAAGGAGACCTTTGATGATGTTCAAGGTTGATGTTCCAGTTCCTCCTGGGGAACCCTCTGATGTTCTCTCAGCTCCTCACCCTGTCTCTAAGGCTAAGCACAGTCACCCTGTGGAGGAGTCATTTCAGCCCCTTGTATTCACGACCTCATTCTTTCAGTCAGTACCGAAGCTCATGAATATAGGTGAGGGTTGGAACGTAGATCGACTGGTAAACTGAAAGCTTTGGCTGTTAATCTGACGCTCCATTTGTGAACAAGACCCTGAGATATTTAAACTCCTTTGCTTCAGGCAGCAACTCAATCCCAACCCATAGGGAGCAATCCACCATTCTCCGGCAGAGAATCATGGCCTCAGACTTAGAGTTACTGACTCTCATCCCAGCTGCTCCACAGTCAGCTGCTAACCATCTGTAATGCTGTAGGTCACGGGTTGATGAAGCCAACAGAACCACATCATCTGCAAAAAGCAGCAAGGTAATCCTGAGGTCCCCAACCTGGACACACTCCCCTCATCGTTGAAAGCTCATGTCCTGTGCATGCATTTCCAATATAAACTCAGTTTAACATCCTCCCAACATACCAAGCTTGTGTTCTTGTACTTTTCTTGGTGTAAAAATATCTTATTTTTCCATCAGTGTTCTCTCTGGTCTGGAGAGTTAGTTGAGGACCAGTGAAAATTCCTCCAAACAGAACATACTCCAGCTGCTTTCTTCCTTCCAGCTCACAGTTTTTGTTACGTACAAGACCTCCTCTCTTCTGATTGGCTCACCGAGCTGTTGTTACTAGAGCTCCAGAGAGAAGCCTGAGAGAGGAGATGTAAAACTACATCGAGATGGTTTTTGGTTCTTAAAAGCACAAATATATCTTGTTATGGATCAACACTTCTTACACACTTGCGTGGAAGTGTGTTAGCGTGTCCCACTGAGTACAACATCAACAATGCCTTTAGAGGAGAGACATGTTGAGTCTACAGATTCATTGGGGAAACACTGGGACGCTGTTATGGCAGATCTTTAAATGATGAGTGTGGGCATTCAGAATAAACAGTGTGAAATTCAGTGACAGTCCAAACACTTTAACTTGTGGTTTTTGGTACATTTCAGTTGATAACATCTGCATGTGGGGTTACACTGCTGCTGCTCCACCTCCTTCAGCATGAGCATCTTATTCATCAAGGTTTGAATTCTCTGTGTAATTTTGATCTTTCATTTGATAATATAAAGTAGAAAAAATAAATAGAATAAAAAAATAAACATAACAAAACTACACATTTCAACTAGAATGTATCAGCTGTACCTACCATACTGAAGAGAAGATGATATTTAACGCTGGAAACTATATTATCTAATTTATAGCCAAATTATATTAGCCTAGTGAGGCTCTTTAAGTCTTTTTGTTGTTTCTTAGAATTAATCAGCACAAATAAGCACAAATAATATAAACAAATAATATACAATAATAAACAGGAGTTTCTGATACCTCATGTGATCTGTAGCCTGTTGCTGCCAGAGGAAATAAATTCATCAAACAGACAGTGGAACAAATCATATGTCAAGCAGCAAAGAATTATCACTGTGACCGAATGTCATGATGAAGTGAGACTGAAAAATGTTAACTGGCAGAGAAAATCCTTCTGGCCTCTTGATGCTGACAGTGGGGAGTCAGTCTGTGATTAAAAGACAAGCTACAAATGTGGGATTTACATTCTGCCTTGATCGAAGTGCCTCTGTTAGTATCATGGGGAAACTTTACCAACACCACTATAGAGGGGGGTTGTCTTGTTGTCAGAGTCGTCCTAAATGGTGATATTATGTCTTTGGATAAGCTGCAAGATAACTGACATCACATTATTTTACCAAGACCTTTGACCTCATGTGGTCTCTAACCGTAACTGTTGCCATTATATTTTTTTTTACATGGTTTATATGATTTGTTTACTTTTGTAAGACCAATTTCATAATTGGGAAATTTATTTGGGTTGCATTTGTTATTTGTACATTGTTTCATTTGAGCATTGGTACTATTATTTTGAAGGCTTGTTGGACTGCTCTGTGTGAGTAAGAGTCATTCACAACATCAGCAAGCAAGCGACAAACATGGACGTTGTTTTTGAGCCTGGGTTTATGCTGGTTACAAGGAGGACACAAAGACTTATCTCCTCTGTCGGTAACATGCAGCTAACAAGGTATTTATTTTGTTTGTCTTTAGTTTACTGAGGTAAAATGTCATCCTACATGCTGAGCATGCTAATGTTTATGCTAAGCTAACATGGTTATACCCAAGCGGCAACCTCTGAGGCCGGAAAATGAAGCCAACACTGCAGTAAAAAAACCTGCAGTTCCTCTAATGACCACTAGAGTCTGGCTCCAACAGTGAGTCAGTCCCCATAGACTCCCATGTTAAAATGTCCAACTTTACAGCAGAAGTAAACATGTTTACAGCCTGGAACAGGAAACAGTTTTGGTCTCTAGAACTAATTTCCTTATTCATGACACCTGTTTATATAACTCACCTGTTTACATTTTATCAAGTCGCCAAATATATCAATAGCAAGAAAACCACTTGTGTCTGTCTGTGCTTCAAGGGAATAACACTAATGCTGAGGACTGAGAAACTGAAGCATGCTGTTATATTTACTGTGAGCAATTATTCTTGCGACTCTTCACAGCGTCAGGTAAAACACATTCAGACCATCCTTCATCTCCCTCTCTGTTTATTCAGTCATGAATGTTTACAGTGAGTTTATTAGCATCCAGTAAGCTATCATCTGTTCTGTGGGTGAGTCAAAGGCAGATGATCAATGTCTCAGCCTCTGAGGGCCCCATCAATACACAGCTCTGGTGAGGATGGGAGACAAGGCTGGATAGAGGTCTCTACCCACACACATACACACACACACACACACACACACACTATATATATTGACTTGTCAGGTGTGAGCCAAGGAGGATACACACCCAACACAAATCACTGTGTGGATGTTGATGCACACAAGTCCCCTCTGCAGTCTCTCAGGTCAATAAAGAGTCATTCCACAGGATTTACTGGTATTTACCAAGGGACCAGCACAGACAATTGTCAGTCAATCCAACTGTACCAATTAACAGCCAGTAAATAGACTGCCGGGTGGTGAGCTCAGGCCACTGATCAGCAGCCATGGAACTGTATGAGAAAATGAAATGATAAAGAAGCAACTAAACATTAATGAGATCAGAGAGCTCTGGTCCCTCAGCACAGGCTGGAACAGCCTCCAAAAAGGAGATAGTCTCAGTACCAGGCTCCTCACGAAGCCTGAATTTACAGCATTTTGTAATTTTAGAAATTGACTTTATTAGCACAATAAGCAAACTACTGTTGGCTGAATGAATACTTTGATAGGCAATGTCTTGTATCTATTGTTTCTGTGTTGCGGCAGGCTGAGCTAGCACTAGTCAGAAACAAATTCACCTTAAGTCATAATATGCAGAAAAAATCATATTGTGACTATTTTGACAGATATTGTGATATGAGTCACATTTAAATGGGAATGGTTATTTTTGAATTTCATTTTTACTGAAAGAATATAAGAATGATGATGATGTGATTTTTGCTGGTGTTTGAACTGGTTTGTGGCAGGGCATCTCTGTAGCACAACAATGCTTCATTTATAATCTACACATGATATCTTTTCCAAAAACTTGCAGTTCCTGCGATGGTGCAGGGCACTTGTTGTTCAATGCTTTGTGAGTTTTGAAGTTAAAAGCACTGAATAGTTTGCATGGATGTATTATAACACACGTGCCACAATACATCCATGCAAGTGCGTCCCAGCAGGGTTCATCACTGTGCTGTGACTATTTGCAGCTCATGTGTTGTTGTCAGACTGATGAAGATGTTTTGTGTGTATTTCGTGATTTGGTCTGTTGAGAAAAAAAGCCTGAACTATACTGAGATCCTACAGAGTTTAAAACTCTTTATTACTGATTACTATGATAACCACTACAAACATGTGGGCTTACACTTGTTCATTTAGTCATTTGTAGAGGTGTGTCAATTGATTTTTGAACAGGAAAGGGTTCATTGAGGCTGCATATATATGTAGCCCAGATTTTTTTGCTCCGCCCCTTTTCAATACAATTAAGTTTATTTTTACGTTGTCATGGCAAATTTGAAAATGATTCTTCCATTATGAATATTCTAAAATGGGATCTGTATAAAGATTTCCATAATGTTTTTCTTAAAATAAATGTATAATATAAAGATGGAAATCATTGCTCGCTATGAGATATTTTTGTCATTGTCAACAGATGCAAATATTTCCATGGGTACTGTAAAAAGGAAAATTGTAGTTTCAACTGTAGGATCACTGTAGTTTTTTAACAAACTTTACTCCAACGGGAATAAATAGAGCATTCACTGGGAAATTAATCCACATTTGGTTCCCTAGTGAGTATTTCTGGCAACACAGTGTGGATGGGAGCGGGTCAATAAACTACAGTGTGTCTGTTTATAGCGATGAAGGGACAGGTCACCCAGTGCAGCAGACTAGATTAGTGATATATCTGTATATAATAGTTTTGGACACAGTGGAACTCTGGCTCAGAAGAAGAAGACATACAGTATCAGGCTTTAGATACAGAGACAATGATAAACACAAACTGGATCCTCGACATTACAAAAATACGGAACATGAGCTCCAGTTCTCAGAATGTTTCTAACTTAACATTTCACATTTCAACACTAAAGTGATTTGATGTTTACCCAGAGGACCATGCACAAATATGAAGTGCTCTCTGTTGGCTGGAGGCAGTTGTTGTCCTTCGTGGCCCTTCTCCTCTGCCATAGCCTGGGTGTAAATGTGTTGTGTAGATAACAGCAGCAGAGCTGACAGCATCTTATCAGAGATAGCTGATAGTAGCGGGCCAGCTCCTCCAGCTCTGACTTCACTCCTCTGCTCTCTACTGCTCTCTCATTATCAGTCTGTGCTCACAGGAATATTACACAGCTGCTGTGACCTCGGACCTTCGACCTCTGTTTGAACATTTGAACTGATGTTTCAGAGCAGCTGCATGAGGATGCCAGTGCTGAAGCGTCTTCTGCTCCAGTTCTTCTGATGGCCACTAGATGCTGTCATCAAGAGATCCGTCACTGTATTGAAATGAATGAAAAAATGTCTCATGATCTACACTTGTGGTATTGGCGAGTGCAGACTTCCATGACTGACTTATTTCCAGTAGTGGCAAGATGTGGTTGGTTTTATTTATTTTCCACATAATAATCAAATAAGTATGACCAATCACACAACATTCCAGTTACAACCAGATGACAGTGTGATTAAAGAAACAAAATCAAGTTAACTAGAGGCATAAACAGTTGGTCTGCTGAGAACATCAACAACAGAAAAGAACCATATTTCTCAAAGTCAGTTATCTAGCTATAATCTCTGTCTCTCTGCATTAGGATTTTTTTGAAAACCACTCATTGGATCGACTTCAAACTTTGCAGGTTTGTTGCTAAGGACCTGAGGAGGTGTAGTGTTGACTGAGAGGTTTTTTTGGATGAGCGGTTCTTTAGAAAAAGCTCAAAACCTTGCTTTTATACATGTTAACAGGGGGGACTACTCTAAAGCCCCTTTCCCACTGGTCAAAAAACCCACTAAGACCCACTAACATCAGGCTTTTGTCTGCAGTGGAAAATGGAACAATCAGCATTCACACCTGGGTCAAATGACTCTGCAGCAGACGTAGGTATTTATCGGCTCTGGCTCCTATCGGCAGTGATGTAAACACAAGATGCTAATTTTCACCGCTTTTCCTGATGAGCATACAGACACTGTGAACGACACCTGTCACCTGTCCAGCATGATGCTATTAAAGCAGAAACACTGCAGCTACACTGCGCTCCAGGATGAAAGAGTGAGCTGCAGCCCTGAGATAAGTTGTGAAAACACAATCACAGACTGAAGCGTCTCACACAGAAGCTCTGACACTTTTACAGGAGTCGAGTATAGTTGTTTGGATGAGGCTGTTAACAAAGCTGCAAGCTGGATTAATACAGGCCAACCAACCCTCTACTGACAGACACATTATAAACATGCGCTCCACTAGTCTTTAAGTAATAAGTAATAATATTCCACTCAGTCTCATCAAGAATACATGTCTGATATCAAGTGATTTTCCTCTGTGAGGGTTTGGCCATGACTGTGTAGCATAGCATGTCAGAAAGTTCAACTTCTTCATGTCTGTTGATTATTGAGAGCTGTTAGGAACCTTACTGCCTCCAGCTGGTGTTGCTGAAAAGAAATACATTGTCTGTGAATGTTTTACTGATTTGTTCAGTATCAACATATTTGGGTCTTGTCAAATATGCAAATTAACAACATATCCTCAATGTGGTAATAGAAAACATAGCGATGATCACAAATATGTTTCCTTCCAAACATATTTGTTGCTGCAAATCAGGAAGAACTTCCTGTGCTTGTTTCATTTACGGATGCAGATTTTGAGGTGAAAACTTCCTGTAGCACATCATGAACTCAACTGTTGACAGAATGGCTAGTACTGTTTCATTTTATGTGTAGTGAGTAATAAATAGAAGTTTAGTTACTCTTCAAAAGAAAAGTATAATTTATTGCAATTTGGTTGCACGACTAGTCTGAAGGTTAGACAGGCTGTAATCAGGTTTATCAAAGCAGGTGAAACTAGTTATTGTGCTAGTTAATGTGGCTAGACTGTTAGCTTGTTTACGATCTGTCTGATTATCTGTCCACTTATGTTTGTTGTCCCATTGGACTTCTTTTTAGTTATGTCAGCACTTTTTGACATCACAGCTGTTACTTTAGTGAGTAACATTATCATTAGTAGTGTAATGATAACTTAATCATTATCATAGCCTATTTAGTATTATATTGGTCTTGATCAATTATTATCATAACTGATAAAACCAATGAAGAAACCTACCAAAATAAGGCTGTCCATAATGCAGTGTGGCTGTGGTTGTCACAGGGATTGTGGTTTTCACACAAAGACACGACACCGTGAAAAGATAATAAACCATGAAACTCCCAAAATGAAAAAAAACAAACATTTTGTCTTAACTGAATCTGCAGTGAAGCCCAACACAAAGAGGACTGACTGGAAGAACTACTTTGTCCACTTGCTATTACAGACTGAACCAGCTTGGGTAAGAGTTCACAGCTGACCACGCTAACTGGCTGCATGCAGTTTCATTTCATTATCACATTTATAAACTGAAATTTAAACACAACACGAAGGAAAAACTGAAAAATTGAGTCTCTGCTGCTACTCCTCAGCTGAGATGTGAGTGTGTGTGTGTGTGTGTGTGTGTGTGTGTGTGTGTGTGTGTGTGTGTGTGTGAATGTTATTAATAACACTTATTAAACGCTTTAATGTGTCTGCATCAGAGGGTCAGGTTTCAGAGCTCAAGCAACAATGTCAGCAGTCTGGACACACAACTGCTCTCTTTCAATATCTCTCTTTCACTCTCTCTCCTATATCGTCTTTCATGATTTTCAGAAAGCCCCTCATATCACACACACACACACACACACACACACACACCACACTTTTCCAGGAATACTGGGGCGTAGGTTCCTGGTTCTGGAGTCATTTGACCTGTCTGGACTGTTATAGGAGACAGACAGAGAGAGCAGAAGGCAGGGAAACATGTTGTCCATTCAGATCGGTGCATTTCTATGATGCAATGTGTAACCTGGTGCACACAAGTTTAAATAGTTCTTCTACTAAAACGAACCCTAATCCAGGACTGTGATATGTCCTGGATGGACATGACAAGCAGTCAGAAACAGCAACAGACAGTCTGGAGTGGTGAGGGTCTTAGCTGATCCTCAGATTCCTCTCCTGACCTCAGACAAGACAGATGACTCCTCAGGAGGTTCAGAGGTCAGTGTGTGAAGAAGCAGAGTCTCTGGAAAGTTTAACACATGTAAAATGTAATATTCTCAGGACATTTTGTTTCAATGGTTGTCGGGATTATCAGGCGCTAAGAATTTAGTGTACACTGTGGCTGTTGAACACCACACAAAATGTAATGCTGTTAGATTAGATATGCTCACTAATACACTCATAGAAAAAAACTGCCTCCCTCCTAAAAGAGGCGTGGAACCAGTTGAGGTCCATTAACGTATAATGCATCTTTGCATTGACCAAATTAAAGAGTGCATGTGCCAAAATTTCCTCCAACGACAAAACTGCAATAACTGTGTTTGGTGCTAATGAAGAAAGGCTGACAGTCTCTGCACAGCTCGATTCCCTTTCTTTGAAACCTAAAAACCAAGTCAGAAATCTTTGTGTTATTATTGACTCTGATTCAAATTGTAACTCCTACATAATATCTATTACAAAACTGGCCTATTATCATCTATATCATCATATAGCAGGAATCAGAGCATACATGTCTAAAGAAGATCAGTGTCTCAAAAAAAATGACTTCAAAATATTGTTCCTTGTCCACAAATCACTTAACAGTTTAGAGTCTAAGTACATCTCTGACTTGCTTTCACACGAACCCTGTAGACCTCTTCGGTCATCAGGGACCGGTCTGCTTAGTGTTCCTAGCTTCAAAACAAAACAGGGTGTGGCTGCATTCACTTGCTATGCGAAACACAGTTGAAATAAACTGCTGGAAGAGTTTAAAAACAGGCTAAAGACTTATGTTATGCTGCTAATAATTGCTCTCAGACTCTTAAACGCACTGTGACTTCTTCCTCTTCTTCTTATGCATTTATACTTCCTGAACCTTTTGTATTTATTTATCTTTCTTCTTTTTATCTACTTTTATATAAAGCACTTTGAATTCCCTCTGTGTATGAAATGTGCTATATAAATAAACCTGCCTTGCCTTTCAGCCACGGCAGGCTCACAAAAGCTTTCACTTGATAGTCATCTTATTTAAACTTTCTGTCTATGACAGAATCAAAGACTTGAATCACTGACAGTGAGTGAGTGAATGGGGTGTGTTCAAGTCTGAGTAGTTGCTTACAAGTAGCATAGAACAAGTAGCAACAGAAAAAAATAAGAGAGGAAAAACAAGAACATTTGTGGCAGAACTAAATATATATGAATGTCAACAAAATGATAAATAGCATTAGAAGATGTGAACTACAGTCCTAGATATGAATGACAACCAAATAGAAGCCTACTAGTCAGCAGCTGAAATTGACAGAATCAGGTCAAATAAGTTCGAGAGAAGTGTCGAACTGTAGGTCATTTAAAAAGACTAAAACGTGATTCAAAACCTGTGTTCATGTCCGGTATTCAGTGAGGAAACTTTTCATATCAAGACTTATGAATGGAGTTTGGCATGTTTCGAAGCAGCTGTACTACCTCTGGCTGTGGAAGCTGGGCATCAGGGATAAAAAACATCGTTCGGCCCTGTTTCAGTTCACTGAGTGGGACTATGCCATCAGAGCTCCAGTCAGGCACTGAATGATGAGGTCAGTGACACTTGTGAATAAATCTTTAACTGCTGCCTCTGCTGCTTACTCCCAGCTCCTATATTATCTTTCAAGAGTTTCAGAAACTCCCTCACAATACATACTGTACACGCACAAGTGATGAATCACTGGACTCAGTTCATTAAAAACACACGTATGATGATAAGATGACATAGATAAACACTTTACATAAGATACAGACTGTAGTTATACAACATTAAAAAGTTCATTGAAAGCTATTTAAGGCAATGTTTCATGTGTTGCAGTTGCAGTTGTGTGTTCATGATGCATGCTACAATATACTGAAGGATGTGTATGTAACCTTGAATGAACTCAGTGAAGTCTTTATCATGACGAGAGGCTTGCTCGAGATCACCTGGGCATGCTGGTTAGAGCTCCTTGATCTCACAGAGTCCTCCAACTTAAATGACCATTCCAGACTTATATCGTCATGGTAATAATATGACTCATACGTGCGTACTAGTGGCAAATGAACTGGACATTCATTATCGATTGTCGATGCGCTGCATCGCCCCAATGTTCCCTTTATAATTACACCACTGCTGGCGGCAACAATGAAACAGAGGTATGGGTGATAATAAGCTGCTTGCACTGATGATTTGCATCATCGTCTTGATCCCAACTTAACGTCATGCAAACATAGGCAACAATAACCTCAGGAGATCAAGGTGTTTGTGGCTGGGTGCTGCAGTTGCTCAGAGCATTATGGGAAATGCCATGGTTCACATCTGATCTAAGAGCTGATTGGTTTGGAAACTGCCGTTTTTATTTTTTGTTTAATTGGAGAGATTTTGATATTATTTAGACTTAATTGCATTATGAACATTTTTTTCTGTTAACAGACTAAATGGTGTGTGGTTGGCTTTAATCAGGCTCAGCTTATATTACAGAGGACTCACATACACTGCACATATTCTATATATGTCACAAAAACTATGGTTTAGTTAGATTTTGAAGATTCTTGTCCTAATAAACTACCCGACAGAAATAATGAAAACTGTTGTCTTGTATTGGCCCAAGTGTTTTGACTATTGATTGGTGTTTTGAATTCATTTTTGTAGTTTTTGAGAGGGACAGCAATGAAGTCTGCTCAGCTGATTTAACTGATATGAATGTCACTTTACATAAGAATTCATGTAATATAGAGGTGAAGCCATAAACAGAGAGCACATGTTGCCTATATAACATTTGAATAGTCTTCCCTGTCATACAGAAGAACATTATTAAAACAACTGGAGGCTGAGCGGCAGGCTGAATAGATTGGATTAAATGGGGATCGGCTCTGACAGTGTGTGTTCCGGTGATTGCTGTACAGACCATGAAGACTGTTACAAACTGACAGTGTTCGACTGCAGCTTTTTGTCACTGCCCCCTGCTGCCACTGCATGCTCACATCTGCTGGCCTGAGGTTGGAGCTGATGTGATGCAGCTCCACTTCTGGAGGCCTGCTATTGGCTGATTCAGGGCTTGAGTTAGGGCATTGTAGTCTGGATTATTGTAGTCCTTAATTTACAACACTAAGGGGTCACTGCAGTTGGAAGCCCAATCGAAGGAAAGTATTCTGATTCATGAGTCAAGCAAAAATAACTTCCCCTAGTTCCAGCCTCACATTTCTTCTTTTATTTGACAGAAAAATAACTATTTTTATTCAAATTGGGCAAAACTCTCTGATGACATCACCAGAAAGCTTGATATTTTACTTCTATATCTTACTATTTTCTGATGACTGAAGGATTCATCAAGAAGAATAATTTAATCAATCAGATTAATCGGAAATGAAAACAATCGTTAGCTGCAGCTACAGTAAAGCAGAGCCCATACTGCAGATTTGCTTTTATTTGACCTGGAAAGAACCGTGTTAACTGACAAGGCCTGCGTCTGCCTAATTTGCATATTCGGATGTGATCACAAGGAAAATAGCAGGAAGCAGATAGATAATAAGATGAAATCTACATGCATTTGTCTAAACTCATTCATGCTATTTTTCATGTGAAAACCATTTGCATCCGTGTTCATGTCTCCAGGTGATTTTCCTACAGACTGCTGTCTGCGGTGAAGCAGCTGAACAACATGGCTAAAACTCTTCATCCTCAGATTCCTCTCAGCTGTCAAACCAACAAGAGCAATGCAGTCAGACGTCAGGTAAGCACGTAAGAAGACATGCTGGTTAACCAAATCTCATCATGGACACAAGGGCGGCTGTGGCTCAGGAGGTAGAGCGGGTCGTCCACTAGGTTGGTGGTTCGATCCCTGACTCCTCCCGTCCACATACTGAACTGACGGCTGGTTTTAAGGCTCAGTTTCTGAATACAGGCTGTGTGCATTTCTCTGTGGACTGAGGCTTTGATGCTTTCACAGTATTAATATAGAACCTAGACCTGATCTATAATCAAACATGGACATCAACCTTTAGACTATATGAGACTTTCACTAATGAGATATAAAACTTAATAAATACACACAAACTATTCTGAACCAAGGTAAAACTGTATAACTACATGAATTTACCAAATGTAAACACATCTGACCATTTGACCTCTCTCTCTGTCTCTCTCCTGTCGTATCTCCACCACCCAGACAGCCGTGTGGGTGTCATTTAATCTTCTTCTTGTCCCAGTCTGTTTCTGCAGACTTCCTGCCCACTCGCTCTCCCTCTTCTCCCTTTCAGCCCCTCACTGATCATTAACCTCGGTCCTTGTTGCACGCCCACGCCGCTTGTCCTGATAGCGTCCTGGCGGGGGGGGACGACGGTGCGTCTACTGCCAGGCCCTTTACACGGGATCTTGAGGGGAGAGAAATGGATGACGGGTTCATTGGGGGTCATTATAATGGGTGGGTAGGGGGGCTGACAGTAATGACAAGGACTCCAAACTGTGAAACACACACACTTCATGAGCAACATTTGATGTAGACTTGAAGAGATTTTGTTTTTTTACTCTTCTTTGCCCTAAAAAGGGAAAAGAGTATGACAAGGAAGGAAGAAAGAAAGAAAGAAAAGAATCTCACAAACACAAAAACTCTCCTCTATGTAAAAGTTCAGTCATGAGTGCAGTTGCAGGCCATTGTCTTACACACACAAACTCACAGAAAGTACATTGTGTTGTTGTCATGGCGTTCGCCGCTTCCTGTCCTGCTGGACCGGCAGGGTTTGGTCGACCAGAAGGCCTCCTGTCTGCCTTAACCTCATTTCTATAACAGATCAGCTCATTCATTCAATTAGCAAACACACACACACACACACACACACACACACACGCTCTCACTCATGCACTCACACATGCACATTAAGTCATCTGAAATCTATGGCCTCCCAATCCAATTGTTGAAAAGTATAGTGAATCCCGGCGGTCCCGCTGATCGCGCTCTCAGAGATGCTCTGCTCGGTCAATAGAAACCTTTTCATCTATAAAATGATTTCCTGCCCTCTGTGAGGAGAACGTGCAAAGAAGAGATAAAGTCAAATCAATCATTTTTTTTAAAATGGCGATCAGTGTTAGTGAAGTTGGGAAAAGTTGAGAGCTGATGGGAAAATTGTTGCAGAGCACAGGGGAAAGGCATCTTTACAGAGGGACAGAAGACTCACAGTGTGTTCGGTTCAGTCAGTCCATCAGCCACACACTGACACATCTGACGGTCAGAGCGGAACAGCTGGCACTCAGCTCAGTCTCTGACTCGGTGTGGCAACAAGATGTTCACAGCAGATTTACAGTGGAAGTTAAACTGTTTCTCTCTGAACACTGTGAAGCTGGTTCTTTTTTTTGTTCTTTCTGTTTTTTTTGTTCTTTGCTCTTTCTGTTCTTTTTCTTTCAACCTTGGTTCTTTTCACATTAGTCATCTTAGATTTCAGTTTATTACAACTTGACTCTTACTTTTGTAGGTTTGGCCGTGAGTCCTGTTGGTAACAATAATGTTGGACTCAGTGAGTAAACTACAACACGGTCACAAAGATGTTCAATGGAACAAAACACAAAGTCAAACAGGTTGTAGACCACTCAAACTCATGTATTTGGAACAGAAAATTACGGCAAACAGTAGAATTACTGCCAAAAGATCAAGCCCCAATTCCCTCAGATATTTTATACTTGCCATGGTTGTGCATATAACATACAGTTTTCAACATGTCTGCTGTGGGACTAACTTTCAGTATAGTAGTTGAATAATTTGGCTCAACTTTTGCTCGTTTCCCTTTTTTTTCATCAATACTTTTATTGTTATCCACACACTGAATGACAGTCATGGTATAGCAAAGTTATATCAGAATACAGAAACAGTTTGTAGGTACTGCAGTTTTGCTGATAAACTACACCAGATAAAAGTGTTTCTACTGTTCAGAGTCTGAAATCTACTGGAAATCAGCCTCAGTGCTGGAGCCGTCCCAGTTCCACTTCCCAGATTTGATGCATTTAGAAAGATGTCTCCTTCAGAGGCCCAGTACATTTTTTTGATGAAATGCAAGAGACCATGCAGCAATTGTGTGTCTCAAAAATTTTTGTATTAAATTGTCAATACCAGGCGTTACATCTCTTATGGCGCTTGTGTTTCCTGTAGTGAGATCTCAGAAATGACTGTGGTGCGAACAGTGTCATTGTATTGAAAATAAACGATGATCAGGATTTTGGTGAATGAGTCAGACTTGATCTGTACAACTTGTTGTAGTAAGTTATTGCAGTAACAGGACCAGGAGAACTCGGCCCACAGTACCAGTGTACAGTACTCCGGTTTATAATGTCCCTGTGTTATTTGTGGGAGCGTTTTGCAGGGGGGAGGTCTGGAAGCAGCAGGCCGGCTCACAGCTCCTCTTTTATTCTCTGCCTCTCTCTTTGCTCTGACAGATCCGTGCTGATATCAGATTGATGGGCCGATTTGATTGAAGTCTCTTTGTCGTGCTAATGTCACGGCAAGTGATGGATGAGGCGCGTGCGCACATACAAACGCGCGCGCGCGCGCAAACTCCACTCCTGAATCGAAAGGTTCCCCCTCCTCCTCACCTCCACACACATACACACACACACACACACACACACATACACAAACACACACACACACACACACACACACACACACACACACACACACACAGTACGCACCCCTCACCGGCTGACAAACTTTTGGACCCTGGTCACCACAGGCGACGCACGATGAGCCACGTGACCTGTGGCAGAGGTAAGAAAAGAAGAAACGGAAAAGAGAGAAAGAGAGAGAGAGAGAGAGAGAGAGAGAGAGAGAGAGAGAGGAGAGAGAGAGAGAGTCACAGAAAAGAGAGGGAGATAGAAGACAGAATGGAGGAATACAGTGTGTAACCTGTGTGGAGGTGAAGAGGTGACCTGACTCTTCTGTGTTCTCGCGGTATTTTCCACTGTCACCGATGAGCCATTAGAGACGCAGTGTGAGTTGAGCTAATGACAGGCCTTCACTCACGGCCGCAGAGCAGCTCGGGTTCGGGGCCGTGCAGCCTCCACTTTCTTTTCCTCCACACTGGAAGTTTCTGCTCGTTTCTATTTCTACTTTTTGAAAATTCTCCTTAAAAATTTACGGATTTTTCCTTTTTCCCAAAAATAATTTACTGCATTTTATTTTCGAGTTTGATTTTTATTTTTCCAGAATTAATTTTCGTTCTGATTTCACATCATTCTATTTGCTCTAATTTACACGTTTGACTCAATTTACACTTTTTATGGATTTTTTCGATTTTTGATGTTTTTCCAGCTGATTTCTACTGACGTCATCTCTCTGTGCCTGCTTCCTGCGGGTCATTGTAATCTTGATTCAGTCCCACCGGGCCTCAGTCTGCATGGACAACATGAACTCCTTTGTGGAATACTCCATTTGTAACAGACCGGGCACCGGCGCCTACTCTGCGCCCAAATCTTCACACCACCACCACCATCATCTTCCTCACCATCACCTTCCTCTGGACCAGCATCAGAGCTTTCCTGTGACCTCTGCCAGCTTCCACACGGGACCCGCTTGCTCCTCATCTCCCGTTAATGGGACGAGAAGTGACAGCACGATGTACACCGGGGATGGTCGGCTGTACGGGGGCACCGGAGCGGGAACCGGCGGTGGAGGAGTGGATGGGGCCTCTGGGTCGACCCAGCATCATCAGCAACGTCCACATCATCATCATCATCATCATGAACAACAACAGCATCAGCAGACGCACAACGGCTACCATCATCATCCTCATCTTCACCAAACCCAAAGCTTACAGAGCGGAATATTACAGCCCTATAGTACCGGGAATAACGGGAACTCTGGGGCCTACGCGGGTCAGGCATGCGCCACAAACTCGGAGTATGTTCCCGCGACGGGCCCCACCAACACCGTTCACCCTCAGTACTTCATGGATGAGTCTGTGGCCTCCTCTTACTATCATCAATCAACCTTCCCCAGCTCGGCGCCCAGCTACGGGGCCCTGGCCGGAGCCTACTGCGGGCCTCAGGGCGCTCTGGCTGGGTCACAGTACCCGCAGCAGCTCGGCGGGGGTCTGGATGCAGCGGGCTACCTGGGGCTTCCACACGGGGGAGGTTACGGGGAACTGCCCGTGTCTCAGGACCGAGAGAGGGGCGATGAGGAGAGCCAGCAGGCCGGGCAGGGGCAGACCTTCGACTGGATGAAGGTGAAGAGGAACCCGCCCAAGACAGGTAGGAGCGGGCCGGTGGTTATGTCATAATAAAGCTTTATTACGGAGTTGCGCCTACAGTTAAAAACCATCAGACCAAACGTTTAGCAGCTCAGAGATTTGTGAGGTTTCCGGCAGAGGCCTGGAGATGCAGAGCTGCGGCCTCTTTTCCATTTATCATAGTGGTTGTCAATGTTCACCCAGAGGTGGCTTGCTCTAAGAACAGTACACTGTTTATGATCAGCTGAGACGGAAAAAAAAATCCCAGTCCAGAACAGATTGTAAAATAATTTTTATAGAAATGTTTTTAAAAGCGAGGAGAGGACAAGAGGTTCACTCTGATAAATCAGGACATCCATTTAGTCTTTAATAGGCTCATTCAGATTTTTTTCCCTGCAGGCCTCAGTTCAGATGTTGTGTTTGTATTAAACCTTTATAATGTGAATTTTAGTTTCCTTCTGTTCTTTTCTTCTCTTTTCACCTGTCTCAATCATTTCATTGTAAACAAAGGGAGGATTAAAAGCGAATGTATTTTCAACGTGGTGTATAGGCCCATATAAAATAATTACATTGAAAATATGTGATCGAATTAAATTAAAAACATAGGCTATGATGGACAACTAAAATTGTGATAATAAATAGGCCTATACGGTTTTAAATTGGACGCTCAACGTCCATCAAGTAAAAGTGTTTCATTTCCATTTTGACAGTGTAAAACAAATGGACGGAGACAATCTAAAATGAATAACTACAGCCTCCTGCATTGCTGGTATAATAATTAACCTATAGGAGCGTCACATAATTACGACGTAAACTTTTCTCACGTTTTGTGTTTTTAAAGTGAGATAACATAAGTCGTGTATGTGTTTTCAGGGCTTCGTCAGTGTGTCGTCATATCTTCGGACACATAGCAGGTCTACCTGAGTCCACTGTGCTCCCGGACGTCTGTTTTTCTCTCTCTCTCTTCTCCGTCTCCTTGTGTACAGCTCTCGCTCTTTTTTGTAATGGATATACAAAACCGTGTTATTTTTCCGCCCCTGGGAAGTCTGGTTTGTCTGTTATCTTTACCCCCCCCCCCCCCCCGTTTTTTTTTCCTCGTCTCATTTTGTTGTTCCAGCTTCAGTTTAAATATCCTGAGCAGCACTCTGAGTGTCAACCTGCTCAAATAAAAAAATAATATAGGCCTACTAACAGGCCTTTATTAATATATAGGCCTAATATTAATGTAGGCGCGAACAGCAAATCACACAACAAACATAAAGAAGAGAAAGGGACTTTTACTCAACAGGAACAGTGTCAAAACGAGGACACTTAGTTTTCTTCTTGCAGCCCAGTAGCATATGACCAAATGTTTATCCACCTGTTTATTTAAATGGGTGGAATAGAAGAAGTTGTTAAAACACATGTGTAACAGTCTCCCTCCTCCCTCCTCCCTCCTCCCTCACAGTCAAAGTGTCAGACTTCGGCCTCGCCGGCGCGCACAACAACGCCATGCGCACCAACTTCAGCACGCGGCAGCTGACGGAGCTGGAGAAGGAGTTCCACTTCAGCAAGTACCTGACGCGGGCGCGGCGCGTGGAGATCGCCGCCACGCTGGAGCTGAACGAGACGCAGGTGAAGATCTGGTTCCAGAACAGGCGCATGAAGCAGAAGAAGCGCGAGCGGGAGGGCGCGTCCGCGTGCACGGCTCGCTCCTCCTCCTCCGGTACCGGCAGCGGCTGCAACAAGGACCTGGAGGACACCGACCACTCCTCCGCGTCCACGTCCCCAGGCGCGTCCCCGAGCTCAGAGACATAATAGGAGCCAGTGAAGTGACTGGTGACCTACAGTCTAGTGCTTAGTGATCCGTTATTTGATACATTCCTCCTGATGTAGCCCGCTACATAAAAACTAGAGACCATCATGCAAAGGAATCACACCTACCCGTGAGCCCTCAGTAATCATGAGTCAGACCACACCCATCTTCAAACTCAGCCTTCATTGTGATCTCAGCACTCACCTGTAAAGCTGTGAAGTGACGACCACGTGCACTAACAGGGTGACAAAGGTGGAAACAATACCAGCCACACTTTCATGGCTGGTAATCACTCCTCTAATAATCAGCCCGTCTCCTCTAGCCTTTACTTGAGCTTTAGTTACTGATCTCCTGCATGTCCCACAACTTCACCTGGACTTTTTTATATCCTTAGTTTTACATGTAGGTAGAGAGAAGACTTTTAGATCCAGAAAAACACATCATCTTTTCTTCATCAACCTCGCTGCCTCTGTGGGCGTCAAAACGATTAATCAGGTGTTTTTTTTAAGGAGAGTAAAATGGGTTTGTCCCCATATATATTTGAATTAAAGTGACCTATGAAAACAAAACTATGTTATATGGTTGTTGATGCAGAATACACTAATAAATCAAATACGCTCAGGTCATAACCTTTACTGTCAGGTGTCACAAGCCATAATGGTTGGTAACCGCTGCCTTAATGGACCTGAGAGGCTGGTCGTAGTTGATGAATTATTCCTGAACAAAAACCTTAGTTTTGTTTGGGACGGACACACTCTTTATTTTCCAGATTTTTGCCGGGAGCTGTTTTTAACAGTAAAATGATTTACACAGTATCTGCTGTACAGGGTGTTAATGGATCCTTCCACTGTGATGATGATAAGATGCACTACGGCGTCTGTAAATGATGTCTGAATTAAGGGGGGTACCTAGTGGTGGCTTTTCACCTGCTTGATATTTTGTTGTTGTTTTTTTTTTAATTCTGCCATTTATTGAAATGTGTAACAACCTGTGACATGGACGTCAGAGCATCACGGGACGCTGAAACTCTCCTCGAAAGCCCTCATGACTGAAGTGAACACGGACAAAACTATTGAATATATAAAGAGACAAGCTGTGGTAGATCCTACACTTATGAGCCTTATGATCAGGAATACAGGGAAAAATATACTTTTATCTAATGTGGTTGTACTGTAGCTGTTTATTTTCCACTTTATTATTGTTGAATATTGGAATGCTTCTATGTGTATGTTTCATCCCACACAGCTCTGGCTTTTGCACTATGTGACTACAGGGAAACGTTCAGACAGAGCTGATGGTCAGGGTCTCCAATCGTCCAGGTTTCATGGTTTCACATAACTGGGACAAAGAAGCTCAGAAACGCTACATGATACATGGCACAAGGCTGTGATGCCTTTACAGACACTGGTTGATTTTGGATGTGTGTGTATGTGTGTGTGTGTTGGTGTGTGTGTGTGTGTGTGTGCAGGGGGTCATGATTAAAGAAAACTACTGAAGAAATGCTGAGGCCTGCGAAACACACGTCTCCTTCCTGAGGAGGAAAAGTGGGCGATTTATATTTTACTGCCTGTCCCTTTCCCCGTGAGAATAAATTATTGGATCCATTTTATGTTATTGATTGTAGATTATGGGAAACAGTGTGTGTATGAATGGGGTGTTTCCCCCTCGGGTAAAGTTTTGTTGCTACTGCTGAAGGTCACAATACTTTAAACCTGACAAAATTACAATATGGAAGTGATTTTACCCCTAAATATGACAAAATGTGACGTCTGCAAATTCAACAAATGGTTAAAAATATTCTAAGGACGTGTCAGAACATTTCTTCAGTCTGTACTTCACATATATACAGTGGCAAACTACATGTTTCCTTCCTCAAAAACAGACTGTCATCATTTAGGAGTGAATCTCCTCAGGTGTAATATTGTCAGCTGAAATGTTTGGCCTGGACTGTCAACTGTTGTGACTGGTATTTTTTTTTTAACAATGTCTGCTGTTTTTAAATGAGGACAGACTGACTGAGTTTTATTAGTTCTGCTGCCTTAACACTCCAATCATGTTCCTGTCTGTCTTTTTCTACTTCAGCCTACCTCAAGTAAAGATGATTCTGTTCATCCATCCCACTGATGTTTGTTTTTTTACTCTTCAAATTGTCTATGAGCGGTTTAGTATAAGATTTACTTATATATGATTCACTGATTCATGAGTTACACACATTTACTGAAACATCTAACACCCTGCCTCAAGGACACATTCATTTTGATGACCTAGAGAAAGTAAGAAAGTGTTTGGAAAAAACAATAGATACTTGAAGCTAAACAGGTGATTGTTGCAGTGAGGGAAGAATTACCACAGTGCAAAGTGTGAAATGGATCCCAGAACTTTAGAGGCCCCAAAGGCTTCAGGTTGACTGTGTGTCAAAGAGTATGTGGTTATTTCATTAACTGAAAACTCTGGATATGCATCACTAAAGCACAAAATCAACATGATGCTTTACACTGTGAAGAGAGGATGGGTCCTAGTTTAAGATTCGTAATTTCAGAATTGTGTTTAGATGTGCCAAAATGAGCTAGTGTGTAATTTACCATAGGAGGTGAAAATAAATAAATAAAATAGATATAATAACACGTTTTGTTACAATTCCTATTGTGAGCATATAATATAAATGAATAAATGACCAAATTCAAAAATTGAATTATATGTACAAAAAAGACAGTTTTCCTGCCAAAATACATGTGGATTGAAAAAAAATAGACCATTTCCTCCTGTTTGAGTAGCATTTGCTAAAAATTGCAGTGGCCAGCTCTTTGTGGAAATTACTGAGCCTTTTTATTTTTTAAATCTAACTAGATATTTGAGAGTTGTTTTTAGAGATTTACGTCGTCAGTAGGAACCATTGGCTTGGGGCTGAGTGCAACGTATTCTTATGAAACAGTTTCGTATGACATCCTACAAAAAAGTTATACAATAATAATCCTACAAATGTCCAGAAATATAAAATCTGACAGCCTCAAGCAAACTGGCACATCTCTTTATTCTCAGTGGAAAAATAAATATTTTAAGACAGTTACACCGTTAAAATGTGTTTTGATAAAAAATTGTAGCCAGAAATGTGCATTTTATTTTCTAAATCTTCGTTCAGTTAATGTATACGATCTTTAGTTTGTTAGTTGTTACGAAGATTTTTTTTGGTTTATATATAGATTATGGCGGTTGCTATTGGTGCTGCTATTGTTTCACATGCGGAACAACAACATGAAAGTGTCTTTGAAAAAAAAGAAATAGAATAAAATGAAAAAATAAAATCAACAATACGGTGGGTTAATGTTAAGTGCCTGAGTGTCACATACAAGCAAGTAATTCAATATACAACTGAATCTGCACGTTCTTTGCTCCAGAAACGTGTCACATGTTCCAACAATGATGAAGAAGCTTAAAAGGTGGAGCAGCACATACACAGGCTGAGAGGAGGAGTGATACGTATCGAGCCAATAAAATGTTTGACCACTAGAAATAATGTGCGCTACCCTCCCTCAGGAGGTTGAAGCAGGAGGAGAATGTAAAGCAGGGACAGAGGAAATGATGAAGAAGGAAAAGGAGCCGGTCATCTTCCTCCTCTGGATTACAGAAACACAACGTCTGACAGAAAGCAAGGCACAGAGAGCGTCACACAGTTCAGCATTTCCACAGCAGACCCTCACATTCACAGAGATGCATGGCCTCTAGATGACCCCCCCCCCCCTGCACACACACTCACTCACACACACACTCACACACACACACACACACAGGGGTACAGTGAGGAATGTAGCGGGGCTTTCCGGGTGGCTCGCTGAACTGTTGACCTTTGGAGAGCCTCTGGGATATCTAAACATGTAAACACACTCCTCCTCCTTCTCCTCTTCCTCGTCATCCGCTGCTCCTTTCTGCTGGGCTGAAGGTGTCTTTTCCTGGAGCCTGGGTGGTAAGCTCAGTCATCACCTCATCACACAACTATAACCTGAACCCTAGAACCAGGTCTCAACCCTGGAACAGACCTTTGAAGCTGTGAAGACCAGAGATGTCCTCATGTACAGTCTGTAACTGACACTGGTCCTCACAGAGATATAGTCACACACTGGACACAAACCTCCCTCACATCATCTTCCATGGTCACAGTTTTAAAGACATGAGCATTTATTAGTCGAGGAGGGTCTGCAAGGCATTTTGGGAAAAGGGAAAAGTAGGATACAGGACTTGTGGAACTTTACTCACACTAGTGATAAAAGCCAGGATGTATCTTGGCCTCTTGGCTTTTTTTAAACGTCCCATATAGTATATAGGTAGATATAGTATAAAGTATAGTATATCCCATATAGTCTAAAGGTAGATGTCCATGTGTAGTTTGATTATAAAGCAGGTCTAGGTTCTATATTAATACTGTGAAAGTATCAAAGCCTCAGTCCACAGAGAAATGCACACAGCCTGTATTCAGAAACTGAGCCTTAAAACCAGCTGTCAGGACTTCTGGAACTTTGTGATGTCACAAACAAAGCAGTCCCAGCTCTCAGCCACGCCCTCAGCCCCGCCCACCTGGACCCACCATCCAACCTTGCAGGATTTGGTTTCTCTGAGTGTTTACCTTAAATCTGCTATATTATTATTGGATCACTCAGAAAACAATCAGCTTCTAGTAACAACAGGTCAGTGAGCCAATCAGAAGAGAGGAGGCTCCAAGCCTCTCTTCTGATTGGCTCACCGACCTGTTGTTACATGACTCCTCAACTATTCCTTAAATTGGGCAAAAACTAAGGAGCAATAGGCTGAAATTTTAACTCAAGAGACTAACAAGTGTATTAGCTAGCCCATTATCCTTGGCAATTACGTCTTTAGTGGACGATTTTGTACTGATCAGCCACAACATTAAAACCAGCCACCTGTTTTATTGTTGTGGCTGAACGTTTAACGTCCAATGTCAATGTTCCGTGTCAATGCAGGAAGTAGTGTGTTCTTAGAAACTTTGAAGTGGAAGACCAGAGTCTCCACCCTGTCGCACACTTTTGCTTTTTAATTAAAACTTCGAACAGAAGCCTTTTCTTACAGGCTCTGAGCAGAGTCACATGTCTGAGCGAAGCCTGTCATATTCTCTTCACAAAAGGTTTGACCTCTCAGAAATGTATTTGAGTTTTCTGTTTGAATGTCTGCAGAGGAGATAGAGGACAGAGGAGAGGGTCAGTGATCCACTGAAACTAAAGCTTGTTGATGGGGCTAAAAGAAAAAAACAACTGTATTTTAATGGATTTTATTTTCATATTTGTTTATGAAATGTTCATTTTAACCAAGTTGCAGAATGAAATATCACACTGAATGAGCTCTTAGCAGCTCCTGTTGTACAGTGCCGATGTGTGTACGGACTGAAATCACTGGTTTACTTTGATCATCTCACAATTTCCAAGCATTTTGTTTTACAGACAAGATCTTTAGTTGACAAGGAGCATCTTTTTACTATGATTCATGGGCAGATTTTGAGATATTCACTAACAGTCAACCCTGGAGCCACTGGAGATTGATCCTCATAAAGCAACTTATGCTGTGTCTAAAAATATATGTTTCATCATATCACCTTCAGCATATACAGCATGCACAAATAAAGCAGGAACAAAGAACTTAAATAGAACTCAAAGGAATGTTTTCACTGAATAAAATCCAGCGTTGTGCAGATTTGTCCTGATGTTCTTCCGGTTCTGTATTTCTCCTCCCACTGTCCTGCTTGTTGTGCTCATACATTTAAATCATCAGTTGAAACTTGAAACGTGAACAGCAGCCACATCAATGAATTTGAACACACACAAACCACACAGCCCTCCCATATTTAATGCAAAATAAATGAGAGAAATTAATCTAGATTAAGTAGATAGAATATAAGATTAAAGGAAAAAGAAAAAAAATATCTTGGGGTGAAAACCAAAAAGGAGAAAGAGAAAGAGAGAAAGAAGAAGAGGAGGAGGGGGGATAAATAGAGAGGGAGAGAGAGAGAGAGAGAGAGAGAGAGAGAGGAGAGAGAGAGACCTTGAGAAAGAGTGGGGATTCTTCCAGGTTGACCTCATTCAGTCTGACCCCCAACTCCTGTTTTCCTTTCCATAACTCATCTCAAGTTCAACACAGGGCTGTCTGCCTCAGTGTGTGTGTGTGTGTGTGTGTGTGTGTGTGTGTGTGTGTGTGTGTGTGTGTCCATGCCCTCACAATGAGCAGAGAAAGATAAAGTGGTGTGGCTGCAGTTCAAGAGTTCAGAGACTCAGTTACATAGATGAGAGCGTGCGCACACACACACACACACACACACACACACACACACACACACACACACACACAGAGAGAGAGAGAGAGAGAGGGAGAGAGAGAGAGAGAGGCCTGGTAAAGGTTTGCACTTTACATAACTACAGTGGCTTCAGAATGTATTCAGTCCCCTTCAGTTTATTGTGTTGTAAACTTAAATGGAGAAAATTGTTCTTTCTCCCATCAGTCTACACCTACTAATCCATAATGGCAAGTGAAAACATGTTTATTAAAATCAAAAACTGAAATCTCTTATTTACAAATGTATTCGGAGCCTTAATTCAGTTCTTCGTTGAACCTGTTTGGAAGTGATTACAGCATCAAGTCGTCTAGGGTTAATCTTTACAAGCTTTGCACATCTGGATTTGGGCAGTTTATCGCATTCCTCCTCTCAACCTCCGTCAGATTGGATGGGAGGTGACTCTGAACTGTCATCTTCAGGTCTCTTCAATCCAGAGATGTTCTATGAGGTTTAATGGGCCAATATATAAGAGAGTTTAAAACATTCAAAAATGAACTAAGGTTACCAACAGGATGTGAGGGAATAACATTTTTGATGTTTTGTAAAAAATGTTAGGTTTTCTTTAAGGACCTCTCTGTATTTGGTTTCATTCATCCTTCCCTCAATCCTGACCAGTCTCCCTGTCTTTTCTGCTGAGAGACACCCCCACAGCGTGATGCTGCCGTCACCATGCTTCACTGTAGGGAGTGTATTAGCCAGGTAATGAGCAGTGCCTGCTGTTCACCAGATGTAGTGCTTGGAGTTCTGCTCAAAGGGTTAAATTTATGTCTCATAAAACCAGAGAACTCTCAAACTCCAAGCAGGCTGTTATATGTTTTTATATCCCACTCTACGATGTACCATACATGATGGAGTGCTGCAGAGATGCTCCAATGACACACTGAGATTCTTGGCTGTCATCAAGTGAGAAATCACAGACTGTCACATGATCAAACTGGAGCCTGAGCCGGACCAGGTCAATGGACAGGTCAATACCTACATTTAGGAGCAGGATGTTTTCTGGCATCCAGCTTTTCACAGTACACAACCAAAACTCTAGTTTAGTTATCTGAGAATATCCTCCAGACTTTCCACAGCTGAGTATCATCAGTATAACAGTGGAAATTAAATCTATGACTGTGTGTAATTTGGCCAAGAAGTGAAATATAAAGAGAAAATATTGTTCAAACTGCTGTTTGTTGAAAGAAAGACTCCTAAACTACGTAAATGAAACAAAGGCCTTGGGTTCAGTGTGTGGCTGCTGGTGCATCCATCACAATGACTATAATAAGAATACATTAGAAAACTAAGAAATACATCACAATTGTAATAATACTAATCGTTGCAATCGAAAAGTAAAATATTGCATTGGTTAAAGTGAATAATAAATACTTAAAAACAAAGATGAGGCAAGTAATAAAAGGCAAACACTTGAATGCATCTCTTTGCATTCACTTCAGTCCAGTGTGTGTGTGTGTGTGTGTGTGTGTGTGTGTGTGTGGGTGTTGCAGGTCTTGTCTGTCGGGGTCATCCAGAGTTCAGCAGCTCCCGCTCCTCCCTCACTGATGTGTATCTGTTTACTGTCTTGTCATGTGAATCTGCCTCCGGTGACGGTGGAGGTGCAGGCTGGTTTTTAATGTTTCATTTACTGAACATATATTGTGTTTATGTGGCAGCATCATTGTAAAGGATCTTCAAATGCAGCTCTACCCTCACCGAGCACTTTAACAGGAACACCTGTACACCTGCTTATTCATGAAATTATCTAATTAGCCAATCACGTGGCAGCAGGTGATCACTGATCAGTGCTGAGAGGACCACCAGTCTCAAGGTGGTCATGGTGGTCCTCACAGCTATGAAATGAATGACAAACATTATCTGGATTCACAATCAAAGTATTCGCAATCTAAATGGTTACTGAAAAATATCAAGACCTAATACAGAATCAGGTGAGATCACGTAGATCATTTAAGTTCCTGTACATAAAGTTTGATGGGCAGGCAAATGTATTTGTGATGTTGCTGCTGATCCACATCAACCCATCACTCCCTCCTGGCAGCCTGGATCACTTCAGAGTTTCTTCTTATGTATTATGGTATGTATGTTTTTCCGTGTTGGTTGCACATCTGGATTTGGAGCATGTTTTTCCATGAACAGTTTGTGCTTTGACTCTTCTATACGTTTTGGTATCTGTTGCATTTTGGGATGTTTGTACTTTCTCCAGCTGCACAATAGAGATATTGGCAGATATTGCGATTTCAGCTGGAATGATTGTTTTTGCCTTTAATTTTCACTGAAAAATTTATGATGATGTGATTTTTGTCGGTCTTGTACCAAATATGTTCCTTTACGTCTGGAGAATATGATTTGTATGCCGGGGCATCTCTGTAGCACTGTAGTACTTTCACACTTGTATGTGCTTTGGTCTTAAGAGCCACACTAGTTTTTAATATTTAGCTATGGCAACAGGCAGTTAAATCTGCATGACGTGTATTCAGCATTCTCTTAACGGCATGTGTGTGTATTAATTCTTCAGTACTTAGTGAAATGGATGCAGAAATGTATTTGTAGAGACGCATAGAAACACTCTTAGCCTCTAACGATGATCCTTATCAGTAAACAGAACACTGATTCAGAGCAGAGGCATCTGCTTTGGACTGATCGATGTTAGACTGACACTGATCCATATTCACCATCTTTTTATCATATAAATATAATGTACAGCAGATTCAAGTCAAACTCGCATTTTAAATTCTCTCTCATTGCAATAGCAATAAGAGGAGGAACGACTAAAGGTCATGAACTGACAGTGGAACTTAAATGGACCTTTTTTTTTTGTAAAGTGTGTTTGTCAGCAGGCTGCACTGTTGGGGGTCAGAGGTCAGAGGGAGAACAGGGAGCAGGAGGTTATCAGGCCAGACATTCCTGTCCATCCATCGCTGAGAAAGGCCAGGAGAGGAGAAGAAATGGACAGCCACGTGCACAGCATCTCTGCAGGGACGAACCTCAGTGCAACGGTCAAATCCCACTAACGAGGAAAGCATGAAGAAGAGTTAATGTAGGATATTTGAAATGAAAAGAAATTCTTACAAAGTGATAAATTCTCTCTGAAATTAATAATACTTTTTTTTATATATAAGATCTTATCAGTGTTTTACCACAGAATAAACTTAGTCTTTTATGTGTTTAATGTTTCTGTGTGTTCATGAGGCAGTCAGGCCTGAACACCTTTGACTGTTTGTATTCGCTAACACTGTGTACTCCATGACCCTGTGTCCTCAACACACACACACACACACACACACACACACATACACACACACACACATACACACACACACACAGACACGCAGAGGGTGCTGACAGAACATGGCACAATGGCTTGTTTATCCAGGGCTAACATAGCAAGCGGACTCTGGTGTATGTGTGTGTGTGTGTGTGTGTGTGTGTGTGTGTGTGTGTGTGTGTGTGTGTGTGTGTGTGTATCTGTGTGTTGGGGGGTGTGGTGGGGAATAGGTGACAGGAACAGCTAAAGTGCATCAGCTGCCCTCAACACCAGGGCGAAAGCAGTGTCACATCCATCACACCGTGACAACACACACACACACACACACACACACACACCACTACAAACTGACAATGGCTCAAATAATATTTAATGAACAAACATGTTTGACATGAAATCAATCAGTAATGAGGTAATAATAATTATCTAAGTTAAACTCTGCTGTTGACTAACCTGAGCAAGCAGCACTGAGACCACACACACACACGCACACACACAAACACACGCATACACACACATACCCACTGGAGGTCACACACACCTCCTGATAGTGGCACACTGAAGTAATTGACAGATATAAGCTGGTGGGCCAGGTTGTAAAACCAACCCTACAGTTTCAGTTGATTATTCAACCCAGTTTTGGAGGAATTATTTCTTTTGCTGGTTAAAGTAACAAAATTTATAGTCGATGTGTTTTACAGCTCTACATGCCTATACAGCTGAAACAAAAACACAAACATACCTGTACTTCTGCACATGTTTCCCCAATTTATATGAACTCATGTACTTCACCTTGTTGGGAATTGATGCTCACCTGATTGATGCCCTAAATTTACATCTGTAAATGAGACTTCAGACGATAATAAAGCAGCAAACAATGGTTTTCTATGTAAAGATACTGTATAGTGGAGTAATGGCGTCCTGAGCAGAGAATGAAGTCATACACAGTGTGTGTGCTGTAATCTGAGCTTCTCTGTTCTTTGGTTTAGTATCCGGGATGGCGCCGCGTGTGTGAGTGCATGTAGGCCTACGTGTGCATGTTAGTGAGTGTGAGTCTTCACATGTTTATAAAGGCACAGGCGCTGCCTACACACGAGATGGCCATGTGCAGTACGTAGTGTTCAGAACTATACCAGGGTCCAACTGGAACCAGACAAAAGCTGTGTCCCAGTTCAGGGATCGTATTGGAGGACGTGGTCTATGAAGGCGTGGCTTTTGAAAGACCCCATAGACTATGAAGGCCAAACCGAAGTGAGATGGTCTGGTCTACACAGGACTTCCTGTTGATCCTTGGCCACTGTTTTATTTGCAGAGAGCCTTATTCTCATTTTGAGAAGTGATTCATCACTGGCAATGATAATCTACTATTAATTTATTTATTATTATTATAATTATGTTGAGAAAAAAAAAGTTACCAAAGGTGAAATAATAAATAAAGTCAACTCTACAATCAAACAGTTCCAATCAATTTCCATTAAAACTGGGAGGAAGGCTGCTCTTTATAATGATTAGTTGTAATGTGAAATTATTTTGAGGCTTCGCCAAAAGACAGAGATTTATATACATGACAAAAACTTCAGAGCAGAGAAAAGTGAGCCGTGTATTTAGTGCTGTCCACCTGTGATTGGCTCATTCAGGTTGCTTTTAGTGCCATTGTATGAACATGACCTTGTTATCTCTGGTCTGTCCTGTTTCCTGAAGGCCAGACGTTGAGGTCATGACCAAAAGTCGCCATCAATCAGCAACAGTTTGACCACAGAACCGCCTCGGAGACCGGCCCGGGGAAACACACGTCATTATAAGACTCCAGTGCAGCCGTGATTGAGATCTTTCCCCGTGCATGTCTGTGACATTATTGTTGTTCGGCGAATCGTAGGGGTTGCCAGGTTTGGAGCTCTTCATTCCCCCTTTATGGCTCCAGGTGACGCATGACTGAGGTCTTTCGTCATCTTTCTCTGTATCCTCACCGTTGCCAGGTCAGTTTTAAGGTTGCCAGTTTGCAGTTCTTCCGTCCCCAGTTTGTGACTCACCACAGAGCTCCTCATTTTGTCTTCCTCTCCTGTCAGCTCCAGCCTCAAAGTTCCCAGTTTGGACTCTTTAACCCCACAATTTGTCGCCATACAATGTATGACTTCCCGTTTGTCTCGCTGTAGCTGCAGGGTTATTGGTTAATCACCGGGGTTTGCAGTAGTCCATCCTCCTTTTATGGCGCCCTGTGACTGAGTTCTGTCTTTAGTTTGAGTCTCTCCTCACTGTTATTACTGACACGGGTGACGTTTACATCACTGTATCTTTAAGGGTCACGGCTGTTGATTCAGCTCGGTCTTTCTCTTATACAGAGGTGAGGACAGCAGAGGTGACCACACTTGTGTCAGCACCTGAGGAGACACGAACTGAACAACCTCTTACACTTCTGTCAGTTTGTTCTGAGCATCGATCAAACTGAAATAAGCCCATTCTGTTCCAGTCCCACAGCTTTTACAGTACGCACAGAAAATTTACCAAATAAACATAAACTTTCTTTGGATAGTCGGCGAGTATTTGTAACATTTTACTAATCTTCAGAATTAATAATGTTCAGCTGTGTCCCATTTCAGGGCGGCATCCTTCAGCACAACATATATGCAGCAATTTACCCACTAATTACAAAACATAGCCACTAGAATAATCCAGGAAGCGATTACATTTCCCACCATAATGTAACAGGGAAAATAATTAAGTAGCATATAAAGATAATTTCTAGGACACAGGGTTGAATTTTGCAGATTATGCACTAAGGCCACAAACACACTGGATGCGTTGTATGTGAGCGGCGGCTGCAGAACGTCTTGGTTTTCATTTTGGTGCCCATGTTAACGGGTGTAGAGCAGACGCCATCTCACACCCTGTGGCTGCATCACATGATCTAGAGATTCGGCGTCTTATCTATTTATTTTTCATGCTTGACGCGTCTCCCAGCAAAGATAGACAGAGAAAAGAGCTGTTTGATGTCATATTGACATCCCAGCAGCAACATTACATCAAACCGACGCCCTCTGCTATAGTTGTCTGCATAGGCTCAATCTGAATATGACACAGACATGAAAAAATATAGTATATTTTTTAGAAGCTGCATGTGGAGATAGTGGCATTTTAGTGATGTTTTCCAGAAATGAACTTATAATGAAAAAAAATCCAACATTCAAGTATGGTGAAAATGTAGAGAGAGATAGAGCTGTCAGCAGCTACGCAGCTGGTGTGCCGCCACGCTCACACAGTGCAGGAAGTGTGTTCCCGGTGTAAGAATGTTGGACAGTTAAGGTTAACCGAAGGCACTGCCACTAATACAAACTGTGTGTAGGCTATGTGTAAGTCAATAAAAAATAAAGGTTCAATTAAATCACATAGCAAAGTTTCATTATGTGCTAAATATCCTCCCAAACAGCGCCTGTAACTGACAGCTGGTCACCGTGCAGCAGTATAAAATGTTGCATAACCTAGGACCACTGATGAATCTTTATGACAGTCGGGTTAATTCATATAGGAGACTTCAGGTCAAAGAAAGGTCAACAGTTAAGTGACAACTTCTACTTTCGGTCAGAAAATGAGGGTTGGAACATAGAGAGATTTTTTTCTTTCCTGTTCTTTCACCTTCCTGTTGTCCTTTCTTTTATCTTTTCTTTATCTGTCATGCCCACTGTGTGTGTGTGTGTGTGTGTGTGTGTGTGTGTGTGTGTGTGTGTGTGTGTGTGTGTGTGTGTGTGTGTGTGTGTGTGTGTGAAAAACAGAAGAATAGAGTATGTAACCACTCGGTGATAGAGAGTCTCCATGGCTTGTAGCAAAAGTGCCAAAAAATAAAAGCTTTTGGCTTTTGACAGTGTGAGTCTGTTGTTCTGGAGTGAGAGCCAACAAACGTGAAAACTCTGGCACTGAAACTGAAAAGGCAAAAAGTTCACTTACAAAAAAGGGAAAATTTAAACCGCAACAACAGTTTCAGACATGTGACAGGCTTTTCTTAGCCTGTCCTCTTTCACAAGTTGACCTGACACACTGTCCTGACAGTATCACCACCACCCTCCATCTGTGTGTGTGTGTGTGTGTGTGTGTGTGTGTGTGTGTGTGTGTGTACAGAGATAGCCTGCCTCCTGGGGGTCAGGTTTCGTTGACCTTTGTTGAGGTCACTGTTAGGTTGGGCCAAGAGATTCTTGACATTTTCTCTACAACACCTGACCCAGCACGGTGACTACTTGTGTGTGTGTTTGTGTGTGTGTGTGTGTGTGTGTGTGTGTGTGTGTGAGTGTGTGTGTGTGTGTGTGTGTGTGTGTGTGTGTGTGTGTGTGTGTAGGGGTCAGCGTGTTAGAGGTTGCAGGGGGGACATGCAGAGGTGACGCCGCATCTTGTCTGCAGCACGGCATGGTGGGAAATCTGAGAACAGGGGAGGAGAGAGAGAGAAAGAGGGAGAGAGAGGTCAGCTTGTCATCACCACATGTGGGTTATCTGAGATGGGGAGAGGAGGAGGGGAGGTGTGTGTGTGTGTGTTTGTGTGTGTGTGTGTGTGTGTGTGTGTGTGTGCATGTGTCAAAATCTTATGAAAAACCAAAACCAGTGTATCAGTCCGTCTCTCAATAGGTCCCTACCATGTCTGTGTCACTCTGGCACATTTGTTCCTACTTGATGAGGTAAATCTTTAGAACTAGGACAGAAACACACGTGTATAGAATATTTTAGTTGGTCTTAGTAATTCCCTAAAACAGCTGGTCACTGTAACTTTTAACAAATGTTACTCAAACAGGAATTGTAGAATAGAGTTTTAGCTCTATGGCACAAAAGAATGAACCATTCTGCTTTTGATTAGCCAGCAAGGGGCTGTGGTCCTGAGTTAACAGGAAATCAACTTTGTTTCCTTGATTCAATTCCACCTGTAGGATCTTGTCCTTTATTTTCTCACCTCAGTTCTCTAACCGCTGCCTTTTTGTTATAAAAGTTTGTAAATCTTATAAACAATAAAAGGAATTAAAGTCTGATTACACCAGCGTTATTGTGCTTCCCTTACTGCCTGTGTCTTCTGGGTTGTAACACGTTGTAACACGCTTGTGTTTTTAGACACATAACTATTACATTTTTACCAAAATCCAATATGGAAATCCATGTATGACATCTCTCATTCCAAGGTTATTTGCTAATTTACAGTTACAGGTTATTTACAGCACAATGTAACATTTTCAGCTTCAGTGTCTTTGTTAAGGAATCACAGTGGGTTGGTTTAATGGTCATTTGTTGGTTGTTTTAGGACATATTTGTCTTTGCATTATCATTGAAATGTTAAATTACTCAAACTTGTATCAACTTACAATTATTGTGTTACTTTTAAGTGAAGTGAGGTATCTGAGGTTAGACAGACTACAAAGAAAACATGGGCTTCGAAAATGAGAAAAGTCAGTTTACCTGTGATCACTGAAACAGTTGTATCTGTTGTTTCCAGTTAAATCATTATTCATTATTGCATGAACAGGGCCAGGAGATACCCTGTGAACACCGCGGCTCGCTCAGCTCTGGAATGCTACATGGCTCCACACGGCAACATATCGTCAAAGATCGACAAAGACGGAGGAGAGCACCAGTGGGCTCCTGCACATTAGGAGAAACACACTTGCATCAGTGGTTAGGACGTTTAGGAAGAGCCACGCTACCATTAACAAGAGAAGAGAAGCACTCTGCACAGAAAAACAGACGGTTGGTGCTTCTGACCTGACACAATGATTATCTGTGGAAACTGCTTCAGTGACTGATCAGACAGTGAGCAGGACTTTGCATGAATGCCTCCAGGGAGAAAACCACTGTTTCACAAAACAGTTCAAAACTGAAACATTATACTTTGCCAAAAAACATAGCCAGAGGCCTGGTGGATATTGGCAGCACTGAAACCAAAATAAATTCGTTTTGATCAGAATCTTGGAGTGGGCTGATATGGAGCTGCATGACTGCAAAAGGGTGTTGTTGAAGATTGCAATCAAGTGAGTAACTCCCCTCACCCCTCCCCCTTCCAAAATAGAGCCAGTTTTTGGTTTGTCCATTTTGGGCTACTGTAGAAACACGGTAGTGCAACAGGCTCCGTGGAGGAGGACCCACTCCCTGTGTAGAGAGGTTCAATCTTTGCACACGTAAACACAAGGACTCTTAGTTTCAGATGTTTATACACTGATGAAAACGTAGCTGTCAATATTATATCCAATTTCTGACAATAGATCCCCTGAATCCTTCACACAGTGCTTCTTTAAATATGGACCTTTCATCATAGTTTAAATTAGTCAAAAATGTCTGATTTTCAAATTTATTGGCTTCATTCTTCTTGCTCTTTGGCTAAAAGCCAATCAACTCTATTAAATGAAAAGGATTTGTAATTACTTAACATATTATTTATATCTGTACTCAGTTTCCTTGTATATACTGTACGTTCATAGATTCAGAGGAGGAGGCTGAACAGCTGCTGCAGCGGCTGCTATAGAGCAGAATAACACAGACAAATATGGGCCAACCTCCGCCTGCTGTTTTTCTCAGTGATCCATTCAGCGCCGCATGTCGGCTGCCAGAAGAAACATTTGCTCTGTGAAGCGCCGCAGCGTCCATCCTCCTCGTTAAAGCTGAGCAGCCCCGGTGGCGGGACAGAAAACCTCATGCTGAAGTTTGAATCTTCCCGCAGGCAGATGAGCCCCGTGGTGCAGGTGAGCCACACGATGCAGGTGATCCCCACGGTGCAGATCGTCTACAGGGCTCTGCGCCCTTGGCTTCATTCATCACCAGGCTGACACATTCCTGCTGCCTGCCTGAGGCACACACACACACACACACACACACACACACACACACACACACACACACACACACATAGCAGGGTGTTTTACTCCCACACAGTGCCATACAGTCAAACTGACAACCTCGCTAACCCCAAACTTCAAGTCTGTTCTGTTTGTTACAAATTGCTCTCTGTGCAGCGTCTGCAATGGCCTTTTCCAGTTAAGATCGTCTGTGCACGACAGCAACACTAGAAAGACGATTATAGGAACAACGTAGCAAAAAACAACCCAATGATTGCTTGACTTTTGAAGTGTAAGATTACTAGGTAACTAGCAGAAGTCCTCATTACTCCACTTGGTTACTAGTACCCGAGCCAAGTTCTGATTATTGTTAGTCTAATTGGGCCTGGATTACCGGAGTTGCGATGTATCGGCATTGATGATAACCATGTTATTTAAAAGATGAAATATTGATACTAATTCATTTGCCCTAAAAGAGGCACACATTAAACAAAGCTAAATGTCCCATATTTTACTGCACACAAGCCAACCTATGGCGTGCACTGTATTACTCCACAGATCAGCTGCTTGAGTCAGGAAGAGCTAAGTGTAGGTGCACTTGTGTGTAGTAATACTGTAGGTCAGTGTTTGAACAAATGTAGTTCCAAAGGAAAGGGCTGTTTGACGGCAGACAAAGTGGTAAAAATATTCCAAATAAAGTGAACATTTCGATTGATATTAGTTTTTTTTACTGTGGATTTTTCTTAAAGCGACTAAAACAGTTTTTTTTTTTCTGCTGACCCCGTCCACAGCAGCTCATCACTCAGCCTCTGTGCTGGTGCTCCTGCTGCTTCTCTAGACTGGATTAGAACCTCACACAGCCCCACATCAAATAAACCCAACTATCACTTTAAATGTGTGAGCATTATTTTGATATTGTCAAAGTGCAAGGTTTAACAACTTCATGCACTGTTTGTAGTTTAATCTATGACAACTTTATTTTGAAAGCTGATCATATATTTACATGTAAAATCTTAACAGTCACAAGGAACAGGCTGTAGAATAAATGCAGTGGAGTAAGAGTAGAATATCTCCCTCTGAAATGCAGGAAAGTAGAAGTATGAAGTAGAATTTATTGTTTGCACTTGGTTGGACACAGGAACAGTTGTTTCAAGCTTGTGAGAGAAGTTTAGAGTCCGTCCAGTTATGTGTGAAGTTGGCATCACTGTCGGTTTGTCTGTTTCAGTACGTGCTTCAGACACAGTCCCACTACACCAGGGTCAGAGAGGGGGGCTCATGGAGATATAGTTGTGCTTATACTGTATATGCATATTAACTTCTTATTGATTGATTAATGATCAGCTTTGTTCTGGTTAAGCAGTTTGATGGTGATGAATGGATTCAGCTCTGCTGACCAATGAGTGTTACTTCCTGGTTTCTGGTTAATGGCTTGTACTCAGGAGAAAGGCAGATGTGGCACATGTGGAAACTGAGCATGTGCTAAAGAAAGTTGCCTGGGCCTGTATGGGCTTTGTGTGTGTGTGTGTGTGTGTGTGTGTGTGAGAGAGAGAGAGAGAGAGAGAGAGAGAGAGAGAGAGAGAGAGAGAGAGCATGCATATGTGTGTGAGCAGTCTGGAAGACAGATGAGTGTGTGAATTAATCTGACTTCCTGTGTACCAGTCAGCTGGAAGCTTTTGACTTGATTAAAGCTTTTGTGTGTGTGTGTGTGTGTGTGTGAATATCCGCAGTATCAGAGTTCTCATCTCCAAGTCTAGTGTGTACAGTGAGTGTGTATGTTAGTGTGTGTCTGAGTTATGGACCAGATGCTCCTTGCTGTGAGAGACAGGACTGTCTGGCACAAAGAGGCGAACACCAGCAGCATGAGAGAGTGGCACAAATATTTTCACACAACCATCACATCCCAAAATACAAAACAAAAAAGGGAAAAACTGTGACAACAGTGAGAGAAGTTTGTGTTTTCCCATCAGGAAAAATGACATGAAGGAGACACAGTAGAAACAGCATAGTTTGATGTTTTAGACTTTATAGTAAAGGCACAAACACAAAAGTGTGTGTGATATGTTTGAGGCCTGTCAGACTGTACAGTGGTGAAACTGCATTTCGTGTTGCCGGTGTGTTCTGTCTCCTCCTTGTGTTAGTGCTAATGAGCAAATGTTAGCATGCTAACAAGCTAAACTAAAAGCAAGGAACAAGGTAAAAGTTTAGGTTATAAAATGATCATGGTCATGGTTAAAAGAACTCAACCTCCTTCCCTGCACATACTTATACATCACTGTGTAACAGCATCACCTGACTTCTCCTCTGCTATAAATACAAAATAAATACAGACAAAGAAACAGACACAGGTGAAAACATGACCTCCTCGGGGGACTAACAATAATTACTGCAGCAGTGGGCGTGTGCAGTCGCAGATCTGGACTCTACATTGCCACAAAATCCTAAACGTCAGTCAGATCTATAAGGTTTCAGCAACAGTAACTTGGGACTTGCTTGTGACTTGCACATGAGTGACTTACTCCCACCTCTGCTAAACAGACCGCACAAGAACACAGACTATTTACATACATATTCAAGAGGTAGAGGATCAAATTAAGGAAATGATAAAAAAAATGTCAATACAATAAATAAAGTTAAGAGTGTAAAATCTAAAGGAGCCAATGTGAAGGAGCTAAGAGAACATATGAGTGTGTAGCTTTGAGTGGAGTCGGAGGAAGGAAAAGAGCTCAGTGACGGGGGGGGCTTGGTGGCTCACCTGGTAAAACGTGTACCACATAGGCTTAGCGGCCATGGGTTCATGTCATCTCCCCGCTCTCTCCCTGACCTTCCTGTCTCTCTCTCACTGTGTTATCACAATAAAGGCAAAAATGCCCCAAAAATATTAAAAAACGAAAGCTCAGTGATGTCAAGTTAAGTGTGGTCAATGAGCGCCACAGCTCTGGGGATAAAGCTGTTGACATGTCTTTTTGTGCTGCCTTGACAGTTGCATCTGAAGTTCACCACGATCTCCACACTCCTCTGTGAGTTCAGAAGCAGATGGTTGTGGTTGTGACTGCAGCAGGACGCCTGCTGGTAAACTTCCTTTCTATAGGCCAACTCATCATCACCAGTTATGAGACCAACCATGATGGTGTCTTGTGCAAACTTCAGGATCTTCACAGTCGGCTCTCTGGAGACGTTAGTGAAGAGACTGAGGAGAAGGGGTGAGGGAACACAAACCTGAGGTATTTCAGTCCTAACATTCTGGATGTCTGATGTGTTTTCCTCGCTGCACCTGCTGACTGTTTGTCAGGAAGTCTGTGATCTGTGAGTGCTGAGGCGGTCTCACCAGCGGGAGCTCTGACACCACGGTGTTAAAGGCTGAGCTGAGGTCCACAGCAGCCTGGCGTAGGTCCTTGTGCTGTTTTGGGCTACATCCACACTACTACATTTTACTTTGAAATGCATCATATTGGTGTTCACTACTCCAGAGTTTTTCAAGCCCAATAACTGCAACTTTTGGAAATGCTGCTGACCCCGTCTCAGTTTGGGGTTGCGTTGTAGTCTGCACTGCCTCTCTACGTCTGTGAGGCTGAAAGCCAGGCAGGTACAGCACACTGTCTGAAGCCTGGTTTCCATAAAGCAAAGGGGCAGATGAGTTTGAAAGGTCCTTGGTGGTTTTATTTAGTAGAAGTAGTAGAAGTTCATCCATTTATTTGCAGATCGCAAATTGTATAGAAATAAATATGGTTATGATTTTGGAAATCCCAGCGGAGCACCCTGCAGCTCCTGGTCAGGTTAAGCAGAGCGAGGATAAGCTTGCTCAGGCCCAGTAACATTTTTCAATAAAAAAAATATTAACAATAAAGTTAAAAATAAATAAAAATACGATTTTTTGCTGACCCTGTCCACAGCAGCTAATCACTCAGCTTCTGTGCCGGTGCTCCTGCTGCTTCTCCAAACTAGGAGTGCACTGATCTGAATCTACTACAGGCAGTACAGTCACTATACATAAAGACAGAGCCTCGCCCACCCCCACATCAAATAACCCAAACTATCGCTTTAACATGCAGTGTTATAACGTATCACTCATAGTTTTAAAACTGAATTGTTTTTCCCTCCCAGTTCCTGGCAGATAGAGTGCCTGTCACATATGGCATGTGACATCATCAAGGGCAGTGAAGGAATTGTAGATGAAACAAAAGACCTAAATGAACAGCTGTCTTTAGTGCTATGTTATTATTACTATAGTGCAATTCATGAGAGCCTTTTAGATTTCTAGAGAGACAGTAAATTAGATGCAACAGGGCTCAATCAAAAAATAAAACAGTGTTTGGAAAAATATGGCCTTCAATATGAATCTAATCTTGTATGTCCAGGGTATGATGGGGCGTCAGTGATGTCAGGGAGAAGCAGTGGGGTTCGTGTTGTGCAGTGAAAACAGTCCTACAGGCTTTTTTTTTTTTCAGTGTTGCAAAATATATATGTGTATATGTCAGGCTCTTGTGTTCACCAGAAATGGCTGTCAGTTCAAAAAGACACCTATCAAGCAGGATGCGCCCAGAACAGTGGGGAAAGATCAGCGGAAACTTGGGGTCTACTCACGCAAATAAACCTCAACTTCAGTGGAACTTTATGACGATTCTTGGAGACACCGAATTGATGTCAGTCGTGCTTCAAACACCGTCCCTTGATCGAGCTCGGGCCGTGGATCTAATCCAGACGCTACAGGACACTTCAGAGGAATACAGAGGTGAATCATGTTTTCATTAGCTGTTGAGAAAAGGTTACAGAGAGGAAGCTATCTTTTTGGATATGACGGAGAGGACAGACACAGGGATGGAGAGTGGGGGCAGAGCACGCTCCCAAAACGTCCAGCCAACCGGGAACTCACTACTCAGGGCGTTTGTGCCGCTTTGGGTCACGCCACTTAGGACAGCGTTTTACACTGTAATGAATCACTGTAAATTTACTGTGTATTTACAACAATAATATACTGTATTTCATAATAATTGTGAAATGCAATGCAGTTACAGATTTGTTTGCTTTACAGGCACTCATCATCGGTGATTGAGGATACCAGCCAAACTCTGCAGTCAAGTCCTCCATCACTGTTCACTCCGTCTTTCTACATTTTAATGTCCTTACCCAAGTGTTTTAGTCACCACAACATTAACCGTACCTCAAGCTAGCCAACACCAGATATTAATCAGTATTTGCACCGTTGTTTTAAATGGGAATACTGGATTTTCTAGTCAACCCAGCACTTAAATGCACCTGAGATCTACTCATGTTTACTATCTGAAGCTCCCACCACCTTTCTAATGCCAGACCAATGCAAGTTTTGAGACAATGAAACCAAATGGCAGCAGTTGGTAGTTGAAAATGCCTGGAAGATGACGGCGTTCCCAACAAAGACAGCTGGGTTAAGAAGAAGCGTCACTCTGTCCCTGGAAGTCTATAGCTGTGCTGTCTCATCAATAACCTTCATATTGATAAGAGAAAGGACTTACACACACAGACTGGGACACCCCCACAGTGTGACGTCTCTTTGTGTGTGTGTGTGTGTGTGTGTGTGTGTGCGCGTGTGTGTGTGTGTGTGGCAATGTAAAAGAGGTTTTAAGGGAAACATCTCTGTGTGTCTGTGAGTGAGCAGGTGGTCGGTCCAGCATCATCTGCCTTCCCCTCTGTCACACACACACACACACACACACACACACACACACACAGAAGGACAGATGTATGTAGACAAGACAGTGCACATTGAGAGAACATCTGTTAGGCAGTCACTGTCTTCTCTCTCTGTGTGACAGTGAATGAAGAATCAGGAAACTTTATAGATAGGTCTGTGTGTGTGTGTGTGTGTGTGTGTGTGTGTGTGTGTGTGTGTGTATATTACGGATAATTAAATGCCAATAGGGGTGAAAATCTCATTTGCAGTGAGGGTTTTTATAGCAGATTTTCCATGTCAATCATATGCGTGCGCGTACACACACACACGCGCACACACACAGACACAGGTTAAGGAGGATATTAAGGCAGAACAGGTAAGAGCAAATGAGAAGCAAGGAGACATATAGATGGAAAAAGAAGAGAAAAGGAAGTTTTAAAGGAAGATTTTCAGGGACAAATGAGAAAAAGAGACGGAGGAGGAAGAGAAGACAGAAAACAGGAAGTGTCAGTCAGGGAGAGTAGGAATTAGCAATAAGAGGACAGGGACTAGGAGAAGAGAAAAGGGAGAGGATGAAGAGGAGGTCAGGAAGGAAAATGAGATGCAAGATGATGGGGAGACAGAAGAGGATGAGGATGTCAGAGAGGTAAGAGGAGGAGGAAGATGGGGAGCAGGAGGAGGTAGTTGGGGAAGAGGTCATGGAGGAGCAGCAGGAGGTGTACAGCAGCCGGAGCTGCTGAATAATCCAAAGTGACAGTTCATTTAACTGCTGACGACCTGTGACTCTTAATTTACACGCCATACTGAACACACATCCAACCACTGAGAGCCGCCGTGACCATTAACACTGGACTGCCGGTGGTTCGCACCGTCACAGGTACCAGCACGAATCACAGGCTGTGTCCCAATTCAGGGGCCGGACCGCAATGAGATGGTCTGGTCTACGGAGGAGTTACGCCACGCGTCACCAGCTATGCCCGCCCTTACCGTTGCGTCACAAAGCGCAGCTCATGTCGCCTAGCAACCTTGACAACACCTACGTTTTTTTCACTAAATCTTGAGGTTTTAAGGCCCTTGGTTTTAACAGTTGTTCCATTACCTGTTGAACCAATACTTACATTTAAAAGTGTAATCCTCAGGCTCTCTGTCAGTGTTGTTTGCTTTTATTACTGGCACACAATGAATCTGTGGATCCACCTGGACACCTCACTGCCCAGGAAGGAACGCATTTGAAGGAGCCTTCGAAATGGGACGGTGTAGTCGCGCCGCTGTGACGCAATCAGTCTTCGGATGCAGCCTCCGATGGATGCGGCCCCTGAAATGGGACACACACATAAGATAGATTCTGTTTGGGTCTTTGTATCATTCGCTGACCAGGAGCCTGACGAGGTAACTACACACAAACAGGTTCAGAAAGTGCTCATGTTGTGAAGACGGACAGTTACATCTTGATGTGGACGAGCCACAACACCTTTATCTGGAAAGTTTGGAAAGTTTGTAAACAGTGTCACAGATTTATTTGTCTTTTATATACTGTATATTGGAAACAGATCAGACGAATGTGCATTGATTCATTTTGAAAAAAAGAGAGAACCTGAAGAGAACGTGCGCTCTGTCACACTGGATCTGGCTGTGTCTGATCCAGTCAGCATGTAACAATCATTTCTGACTTTCTAAAAGAGACAAAGAGTGTGTCTACATGTGTATGAGACTCCGTTATCTGGAGTGATACCAGTTATATGTTGCATATGTAAAGGTTTCACCTGGATATGTTCTAATATTGTGATAGGAACCTATGTAAACAAATGTGTCATTAACTCAAGTTCAGGAGAAATGAGTCACTTAAACTCAAATATTATAATATTATAATAATTATAGCATGTGACTTCAGTAAGGCAGATCATAAATTGTACTGTCACTTTTGTTTTCTGTTACCAGTGATCACATAAAGAAGTAAAATCCTGCAGAGTGCAGTTATCAGCTCTTACTTTATTACATTTCATTACTTCTACACGCTTTGCTTTAAAATACAAATCTCTCTCTCTCTGTGTATAGAAGGAGGTGAATGAAGTGAAAGGATGAGGAAGGAGAGAGAGAGAAAATGGGAGAGATCTAATGTTAATACATTCACACACACAATTAACACTAAGCCAGAGAGGCCACCGTGTGTGTGTGTGTGTGTGTGTGTGTGTGTGTGTGTGTGTGTGTGGGTGTGTGTGTGTGTGTGTGTCTGTGTCTGTGTCTGTGTGTGTGTGTGTGTGTGTGTGTGTGTGTGTGTGTGTGTGTGTGTGTGTGTGTGTGTGTGTCTGTGTCTGTGTCTGTGTGTGTGTGTGGACCTGTGGATTGATGTGTGGTCAAATGAAAGAAGAAGGTTGGTGGATCGTGCTTGAATGGAGCTTAATTTACATGCTAATGTCGGTCTGTGTGTGTGTATGTGTGCGTGTGTGTGTGTGTGTTATAGTGTTGTGGATGATTACTTCAGTCTGGATCAATGGTGAGATGAGCTGACACGACCCTCAGAGTGAAGTTACTCTCACACAGAGTACACAGGTTTGGAAACAAGGAAGAATATTTTGTACCAGACATTCACAATTTCAAACCTACAGTGGATCAGACCCCTTCACTTCTTCCACATCTTGTTCTGTTTCAGCCTCCAGTTAAAATCGTTTGAATTCAATTTTACCCTGATCAATCTACACTCAATGCCCCAGAATGACGAAGCAAAAACAGAGTTTGAGAATTTTTTACAAATGTATAAAAAATCACTCGGTGCTTGGTACCGAGGAGGGACAGACATCTTCAGGTCTCTCCACAGATGTTCAATTGGAGTCACAGAATTGTCCCTAAGCCACTTGTCTTGGATGTGAGCTTAGGCTCATTGTTTTGCAATGGGTTAAAGCTTCGGCCCAGTCTGAGGTCCTGAGCGCTCTGGACCAGGTTTTCATCAAGGATATCTGGGTACTTGGCTCCATTCAACTTTCCCTCAACCCTGACCCGTCTCCCTGTCCATGCTGATGAAAAACACCCCCACAGCCTGATGCTGCCTCCACCACGATTCACCGTTGGGATGGGGATGTGCAGGGGATGAGCAGTGCCTGGTTTCCTCCAGACATGACACTTAAAACTGAGACCAAACAGTTCAGTCCTGACCTCATCAGACCTGAGAGGCTTGTTTCTCTCAATGTTAGAGTCTTTTAGGTGTTTTTTTTTTATTTCAAGCAACTTTCATGTGTCTTTCACTGAGGAGAGTTTTCGTCCGGCCACTCTGCCCTAAAGTTTCTTCCATCTCCACACAAGATCTCTAGGGCTCAGCCAGAGTGACCACCAGACTCCTGGTCGTCTGTCTTACCTTGGCCCTCCAGGCAGCCAGCTCTAAGAGGAGTCCTGGTTGTTCCACACCTCTTCCATGCAAGAATCATGGAGGCCACACTGTGCTCTTGGGAACCTTCAGTGCAGCAGAATTTTTTTTTGTTGCCTTCTCCAGAAATGTGTCTCGACACAATCCTGTCTCTGAGCCCTGCAGGCAGTTCCTTCACCTTATGGCTTGGTTTCTGCTCTGATGTACATTGTCCTCTATAGACAGGTGTGTGTCCAATCAGCTGAATTTAGCACAGGTGGGTTCCAGTCAAGGTGAAGAAAAAGGATGATCAAGTCCTGCTTTGACAAGAGTCCCAGTTCAATACTACATAGCCCACAAATTTTAAGCATGTTTTCAGCATGTACTCTGTACAATGTCAAAATTCTACCCTGTTTTTTTTTTTTGGGGGGGGGGGGGTTTACACCAAATTAGCACATACCTAACACGCAAAAATTGGTAAACCAGCTAAAAAAAAGCTGATTGTCTTTTTTCACATTACCAGGACATGAGCTTGCCTTTCTGTTCGGACGGAGTGAGCTGGCAGCCGCCGCACAGACTGGTAAAATGGATCTGTCGCACCTCATCTGCAGGTTGGTACTCCTGTTAGTGATGGAGCCTCTGTCTGAGACGCTTCGGCCGGTAAATGTGTCTTTTTAAAACTTAATTGAGTACAGCACACTCTCATATTTAGCATGGTTAGCATAGCTGTGCTGTGCTGTGCTGTGTGTAGCTGGTGTTTCTGGTTTAGTACGACTGTGATGTATATTTTAACAGTCATTATTCTTACCAAAGGGCTAGCTTGACCCCAGAACACATCAACCAACTTTTATTTGTGGTGGTGGTCTGTAAATTACATGTATTATTCTCATATAAGTAGAAGACAAGTTTCCAAATTATCACAGATGATTTTTTCAAATTTCAAACAGTTCTCAGGAGGTAAAAACAGACTCATGTCTGCCTTATTACTGTTGTAATGAGCGTTAATCATCTGCTCCCATCCGGTCTGCTTAGAACACTGAATTGCTGTATCTGAGGAATTCAAAGCATGCACTGCTTTATCGTCATTATTTTATCTATACAGTTACACATGATACTAAGGGGGGGGAATGGACACTCTATTTGTCAGACATTCCCTTGTTGATAATGCACCAAAAACCATAAAAAAAACTAGAAAATGTACTTAATAGAGCACAGCGCTCTCCCATCAGCATACACCAGGTTAGGAGTGGGAAAGAAAATTGCCTGGGACTTCTGACTTGGACTGGTCCACCAGAACCCATCTGGCGACACCATCACATAGCCTATGGTGGTGAGGGCAGACGCGAGGGAGATGGCGGCCACACAGAAACACAGTGGTCCCTCCCTCTTCCTCTCTATCGTTCCCTTGCTCGCCCCCGCAGCCCAACAACCAGCCTAGTCCGCCAGGAATCTTCCCATGCCTCCTGATTTGCCACTCCATGCCAGACATACACCAGACTCAATAGAAAAAGCATCAAAGTCTGGATCTGCCCCCAAAATTTACTGGGGTCTTCGCTCATCCGTGACCTATTCTTCCAACAAGTTCGGTGCAAATCGGTTCAGTACTTTCAGCGTAATCTCACTGACAAATAAAGAAACAGATTTGTTGCATTAGTGCATTTGGGATGAGACATTAACCCTTGTGATGAGCTGCATGGTTTGCAAAATAAAGAGTGCAGAGCAATGTGAGTTATCAGTGGTAAAAAGAAAAAGTGGAAAAAAAAACTTGTAATCCAACAAACATATTCAATGTGAATCTCTATCCTCTTTGCCCACATCGAACATCGATCAAAAATGTTCTCACCACCCTTGAATTCAAACCAGCAACCTCCCTTTGTGCAGAAACTACAACTATCACACAGTGACGTCTTCCTTCATTCCTTCCTCCTGTAAAGACTGACAGGATGGAGGAGCGGAGGAGGAGATGGAGATTTAAATGAAGACAGAGAGAGACAGTGAAGAGGGATGGCACTGAATACGCTGTTACCATAGCAACCAAGAACCCATCACCCATTCCCATCAACCGACCCCCACCCCCCACCCCTACCCCAAATGCACCCATCACCACCATTCACCCCCCCCCCCCCCCCCCCAACCCTCATTTACAGTCACATCCCATCAGGGCCGGACCCTGGCCAACACTGTTGCCATCGCAACCAGGCAGATACAGCAACAGACAGACAGACAGACAGACAGGCAGATAGACAGATAGACACATAGACAGATGGACAGACAGATAGATAGATAGATAGATAGATAGATAGATAGACAGATAGATAGATAGATAGATAGATAGACAGATAGATAGATAGACAGATAGATAGATAGATAGATAGATAGATAGATAGATAGATAGATAGATAGATAGATAGATAGATAGATAGATAGATTTTTCTAACAGCCAATCTGCTGATTGAATTAAGTTTCAGTGTTTGGCTGTCAATTACGTTTCCCCGGGTGACAGAGCTCTTCTATTACTCTGCACTCTCTCCCCTCCACTGCTCTCCTCTCGTCTCCTCACCTTTCCTCTCTTCACTCTCTTCTCCACTCCTCTCATCTCCACCTTTGAATCAGTGGCGTAGTGGAGTCCTGGTAGGTGCCTATACTGTACCAATACTGTGGATATACTGTCGCTTCAATGGACCTGACCTTCCGACCCCCCCACTCTCTGGCCACCATTAATTATATATAGTTGGGTCTAACGTGGACTCCACTTGAACTTGTTTAATGTGAATTGAAGCTGCGTGTACTAACTTTATACCTCTGCTTCACAATAACTGAGGTGGAAATATTGTGCTTTTTACTTCTTACATTTATTCAACAGCTTTATTTATAGATTAGACCCAATAGTATATAGTGGAATAGCTTCAACTTGAGCAATTACAACAGTAAAAGCTTTTCAGTCAATAATTCAGTGGTACACACACACTCACGTATATACTGTATATATACATATATATGTATATGTATATATATATACATATATATATATATATCACTACAGGGGGCGTGTGTCTAAATTATGTGCAGCCTACTAATATGTTTGATCGTTTTAGTACATTGCATGAACATTTTCAATGCACAACTTTTACGTGTAAAGGAGTATTTTTATATTGCAGCACTGCAGCTTTCAGCATTGGATGCCACTGTGTTAAGTCGTTATCTAACATTATGTTTATCTCATGGTCTCCTTCTCTTTCTAGCTCCTAACTGTCATCAGTGTCATCGTTGTTAGACGTTTTTACTTCTTTGCTTCATATTTGTACTTGTGTGAACTGTGGAGCTCTGACATTTTAACATGGGAGTCTATGGGGATTGACGTACTGTTGGAGCCAGCCTCGAGTGGTCATTTGAGGAACTGCAGTTTTGACCTCTACCATGTGGTTACCCACTTGAGAAACTTTTCTTTTGTCCTGATCCTTATTTACTTCTTTTTTCTTATTGCTCTTAAGAAAGCTTTTTAAGATCTGATTTGGTTTCTCAGATTGAGTTCTTACAGAGTTTGTTGGCCTGATTATAATTATAGACGTAATGCATGGACTCAATACACATACCAAATGCATTTATATGATGCATCTCTTCTCTGCAAAAAAAAATCCAATCCCTGGAATCATCTCAGGTATTTCAAAGTTAAGTTAGTCATCAAACGAATCAAAATAATCTGTTTTCTTGTTGAACTATTCATATACATATCTCTTTCTTTCATTTTGTAACATTTGCTTCAGTTTTTATATTGGGAATTTATTTCCCACACAGTGACTCACAGATATATATATATGTATTTTTTTTTTGTAAGATATTTTCTTTTTTTAGTTATGAATGCACAGTTTTTTTAATTTATTACCTCTACTTGTGAACCAGCATCTCTCTCATAGGTCTGCACAACCTAAGTACAGCCCTAATTATGTTAATTCCAGTAACAGTGCACCTATGCAAGTCTCCAATTCAGACACAGTACAGGTTGCCCCCTAGTGTTACTAATAGTGTACTGCAGGAGGAGAGTGGCGCAGGACTGGGGTGGTGAGTGTGAGGTGTTAAGCCTCCTACTCAGGGACAGCACTCAGAGAAGTCAAGAGGCTATCTCCGTTTCGCTGTCACACACTCACTCACACAAACTCACACTCCCTGACCCTTAGCCCATATTGTGGTAACACACTCACAGCCTGCAGCTATCAGTGGACACCTCGCTGTGGCCTAAAAGCTCTGCCATCCATACTGCAACATAAAAACAGAAACATATTTTTGACTATGTTTGTCATGAGCCGTCTTGAGGGTTTAACGGTCTTGAAAATCTGATTTTATGTCAGTTTTCTTAAATATGATAATTAATTTAGTTAATATGCTGTTGTAAAAACCACAATAATATATACTATAGAAAGAACGAACGAACGAAAGAAAGAAAGGGGCAGTTAAGCATTATCAACCACATTCTCCAATGCTTCACACAACTTTACTGCACAGCCATCCCCTAGGGCCCATTGCCATGGGAACACAGTGATGGAGAGAGTGCAGGGCTGATGTCAGGGTCACCCAGAGTGTGAGGAGGAGGAGTGTTTGTGTGAGTGTGTGTGTGTGTGAGCATGTGTGTGTGTGTGTGAGGTTTGCTGAACAGATCTGTCAGTACCTCTTTGGAGTCCTGCCAAACCCATGCTGCTCACTAACCCAGCTCTACCTCTCTCTCTCTCTCTCTCTCTCTCTCTCTCTCTCTCTCTCTCTCTCTCTGTGTCTTTGTGTGTGTGGTGCACCAGTCACCCATGCAATCAGTTTTCAATTAGGGGGTCAGTCAAACTGTGCTAACCTCGACTTCCCGCTATAAAGTATGTTGCACAATCATTATTGCACCAGATATTCAATACTACTGCTGTGTTATTGCAGGAGAAGGGGGATTAAATATAACTAGTAACTACAAAACTAGGTACATTTAATCCCCTTGGTAGAAGGTGCAGAATTTGTATGAAATGCAGTAGTGTGTGGTGTGTGTGTGGCGTGTGTGTGCATGCATGTGTGTGTGACAGTAGCAATGTAGTTTGGAAAAAATTAACTCAACATGAAGCAAAGAGACATCTGAGATTTCCAAATACCACACACACATACACACACGCACACACACACACACACACACACAGTCTAAAAACCTGACACACTGCACTGCCCCCCACTGGCTGACTGTCTTTATAGCAGGCACTCCCCTGTGTATATAAGCCCCACTGAACTGCACAGCTCTGTAGGACACCAGTTGAATAGTACTGACACTACTGTCAGTCTCAACATAGTATTAGTCCACCACTGATACAAACGATACTGCTACCAATACTAATATCAGGGTTCTGACCATCAATGCTTTTGGTGTTAAATCTGCAACTATTTCTGTTACCACATCATTTTGACCATGTGGTATTATATGGTCGTCCTTGTTTAAATCTTAAACTTATGAAGAAAATAAATATTCTAGACATTCTAGTCTAGTTTTTTAATGCATTTTTAATTTTTATGTCTTCTAAGGCCAGGAACACACTGGATACGTGGTATGTGAGTGGCGGCTGCTGAATGTCTTGGTTTTTAAACTCGGCGTCCATGTTAACAGGTTAGAGCGGAGACACAGCCTGTGTGACACATTTAGAAGTTGATGTCATATTCACATCATAGCATCAAGATATAAAACTGACACTTTCCACTATAGTTGTCTCTGTCTAGGGTGAATCTGAATATGATACAGACATAAAAAAAAATAAATATTTTTTTTTACCATTTTAGCAGCTGCATGTGGAGACTTTGATATTTTAGTGACTTTTCTGTCAAAAATAAATCAGAAATTCATTTATCATGAAAAGAAATCCAACATTGCAGTAATCTGTAAAGGTCTTTGTAGAGAGATAGAGCTGCAGCAGCAGCAACGCAGCAGAGATGCAGCCGGTGTGAACACACACATGCTTCTCCGCAGCAGTTCGTCAACGGCGGCCACCACACTCACGCAATGCAGGCAGTGTGTTTCCGGCGTGAAAGCCTGCTCTCATTACCAGGTTGTCATAGTGAGGCTTTGTCAAAACTGTTGGTACCGTTTGGCGTTTGTACAGAGGGAGGACTCACCGTCTGGATGTACTTTTACCCACTGTAAATTCAACGTTCACTGTTTTCTTTTAATAATATCCCTTAGTCCTCAACAGACAAACACAGGAGTCTCTTTGATACAGTAGCTTTACCCTACATTGATCGAGCTAGACCATCGTTGTGTTGTGTGTAATTTCAGGGCATGTGTTGTCAAAATGATGATGTTTTCTGAATTGGATTGTGTTTTGTCTGTTTGTCCATGTGTTTTCTTTAGTTGCAGTGCATTGAGCTCTCAGGGCCACCATACTAAACTACTTCAAACAACACAAACTGACAAAACTGAAAGTACTGACAAAAATAAACACTGCTCTGTAGACACTTATTATAATATACATAATACATAAAAGATGTGTAAAAATTACATGTCTTGTAAGATAACATGTATTTTGATGTACTTTACCTCATGTGACACAGATTATTTATGCAACATAGATAATTATGAATATTTGGTGCTTAATTGTGTAGTAATATATCAATAATATCAATCAATCCATCAATCAATTTTATAATCAAGTAGTAGAAGAGCTGTCTGCATTTATCCCCCTAGTGATTCTTCTATGTAGCAAACACTGTACAGAAAGTAAATGAGTGAAACTGGACAATCTAACCTAACTGTTGTCGCTAACTGTTATCGCTAACTGTTGTCGCTAACTGTTCTCGCTAACTGTTTTCGCTAACTGTCAGCTAACCACAGCACGTACGGCTGATTTGTTAATATATGGCTCAATTAAAGGCAAGCTGAAACTTCCCATTTTAGTATGGAACAAGCAGGAAAGTATGAATGAACAAATGTGTTGATATGTTTTGTCTTTACTCTTTACTCCTGTACTTACTTTGGTGTTGCTGTTCACTGCTGTATCTATAATTACAGTAGTGCACACTTGTATGTAGAAAGTAACCTCCTGACCTCAGTCCAGCTAGGCAGGTGTTTCACTGGCTGAAAATGAGACAGAAGTTTGACTGTGGATCTTTGTAGAACTCTCCATAATGTAGTGACATTAACTGTGAACACTCAAGTGTACTTACATGTTGAATTGTGGGTTAGGGTTGAAGTGATGGAAATGCTTCTTCTCATCCTCATCTTCTTGCTCTTCCTGAGAGCCTCAGGCTAAAGTAATTAAATGATTTAAAATTAGGCAGGGCCTCAGCATCAAGTAATGCAGTGGTGCATATTCCCAAACAAATTTTTAATTAAATGAGCAAAAACCCATTTGGTATATAGTAACCATGAGCAGTTACTTTCACTTTGCTCTTCCCCTGATTTGGTACATAAAGGGAGAAGAGGATTTGAAACTGAAAACCTTCTCTTCACCATACAAGTTATATTATTATTCGCATTTTTGGATCTGACCATCTGTGGACTAAAAAAAATCAGGTAACACTAGCAATTAACAGGAATTAATTAAGTGTACCAATTGAATACCATCTGTTCCTGTTTTCAAGGAAACGATTGTAGCATTGCAGACATAACAGACATGTAAAATAAAGAATTACCAAAGATGGTTTCGCATCTGATTCTCTGGCTTGACTAAAACCTGAGTTTGTTTTGTGCTCACTTCATATTTTTGTTGGAAAAGGCTCCTTGCTTTTAGACGGAACAGTTTTTCTATGTGTGGATCCATGTTTTGTTTATTTTGTGCACATGCACATGGATGAAGCAATACATGGTCGTACCAAGCATCAACCTCTGAAGCTGGAAAATGAAGCCAACACTGAAGTACCAAAACCTGCAGTTCCTCTAATGACCAATAGAGTCTTGCTCCAACAGTGAGTCAATCCCCATTGACTCCCATGTTAAAATGTCCAACTTTACAACTTCACGTGAATTGGGTGACCCGATAGCTGCTGTTAGGTGGAGTCAGCCTCTGCCAGGATAGCGACAGTGGAGCAGCTCAGTCTGAGCTTCAAAACCCCTCCTCAGAAACCTGTGGGTGACATCACAGAGGCTACGTCCATCTTTGTGTACAGTCAATGGTTTCTACCGTTGGTCTCATACTATTCCCCTGATCTACAGGTGGCAGTAATGTGCAAAGAAATGCTGCAATCCACCAGCAAAAGCAGAGAAGAAGAAAATAATATCAGCTTTGAAAATGTTGAATGTGGTAGAAAATGCACTTCACATATTTGTCAGACCTCAAGGATGTAAACATAACTTTTGTTTGCTTACAAAAAAACTCCAAAGATCTTTCCAAAACCCCAAACCAGCTAAACATGCAGATCACCAAATTAATGTGCTTCAGTGCCTCACACACACACACACACACACACACACACACTATCTCTCTCTCCCACACACACACACACACACTCACAACAGACTATACAATAACTCTACAGAGAGACAGTGGGGGTGCAGGTGAAGACAGACAGAGAGATAATATCATCTTGTCTCATTTGGATTTGTGCATGATTATTAATAAGCACACACGCACAAACACACAGACACACACGTTTATTTAACTGCCTCTTGAAAAGAAATGATCACACCCATTTTGTCTTTCATCCAGTAACTTTTTATTCTCTCTGTCTCTCTCTGTGTGTCTATCATCAGTGTGATAACGAGATCGTAAGAGCTTGTTAACCCCACACACACACCACAGCTCAACCCAAAACCACAGCGGCTGTGTGTGTGTCTTTCTTTCTCTCTCTTTCTGTCATCACCTGATTTTAAAATACTTAGGATGAAGCAATATTTGGCTCGGACCGTTTGTGTTTGTGTAAGAGCGAGAGGGAGAGATGATTCCACATGAGAGTGTTTAACTAACACTTACAAACCCTCTGTGTGTGTGTGTGTGTATGTGTGTGTGTGTGTGTGTGCGCGTGCGTGCGTGCGTGCGTGTGTGTGTGTAGTAGCTTACAATGTCAGAGTGTTGGCAACCAGGTGTAAAATGTTGCTTCCTTGGCAACAGTGTAACCAGGAGTGGACAAACACTGAGGACAGCCAATCACAGAGCTGCATTGCCCGTGCCTGTGTTATAGCCTGGGTGTTACGATATCATACGCTCACACACTTGAAATTAAATCATGTCGTCTTCTTGGCGTTGTTTTTCGAGTTTTTTCAAATATGTAAGACTCCTTGGGCGACCATATTGGAGGTCTATATAAATTTCCATTTCCTTTATCCAGCTGCTTTTCCTTTTCCGATTAGCTAATTGATTTCTCAGTCATTTAGCTTAGGTTGGAGAGCTAACTAGTAGGTTTTACCAGAGTGTCACAGGAAGGCTAAATGGAGAAGCTAACAGGAGAAGCTAAATGACTAAGCAAATTAAATTAGTGAACTAGCCAAAGGAAAAGCAGCTGGAAAAATGGAAACTGAAGAGGGAATCCAAGTGTGTATTCCCATTTTTAAAATACCTTTTCAAATAGTTTTTCAGATTCTATTATTTATTCATGAATTAACAAATGTATTTATAGATGGTTTTAAATGGTGGAGTTTAATGCTGTTTTTGTAAATTCATTTTTAAATCTGAAGTATTTATTGATGGATTAATCATTTCACATCATTTATAAATTCTTTTTACAATTCCTATTTTTAATGCCTATTAAAATATTAATTGAATTAAGGAAATGTTTTATTACTTTTCCTGTGACATCCCTAGTCCTCTATAATCACTGTGACAAGCCAATGACAGGAGCGTTTATGTTGTTGCCGACCGGACCACATTAAAATAAAAAGTGCTCTGAGAACGTATTATTTGGCCTCCAAATTGTTATGGGGTCGGATGTGGGCCAGCAACATCTGGGCCATGAGTTGGAAAAGGTTGGGAACCACTGCTCTACAGAGTGCTTCAGCATCTTTCAGCTCACTGTTTCAGTTTTCTGGCCACAGCTTTACTGTTTTGATTCAGTCTCACCGTTTACATCAGTCTGGTTTGCTAACCAGACAGCAGACAGACACAGATAGAGACCAGCTGATGGAGCATCTAGCAGCTAAAGAGTCAGATATTTTTCCCCTCAAGTGGAGAAAAATGGTGGAGACCAAAACAGAAGAGACTGAGAATGTGACTATGTTTCATGTTTCCAGAGACACAGCTCAGAATGAATGCTAATGTTGCTCTGTGTCTGCTGGGTGTGTAATGAAGCAATTGTTCAGCTTTAACAACCAGATGAACAAAAGCTCTCATAAAATCCTTTTAAGCATTTCTGGCTGCAGATTATTTCAGCTGTACATTCATTCGGTAAGTACCGTAACTTTTCTGTTTTCTGATTCTCCAGTTCCCGCACAGTCAGAGACAGTTTGATGAGGAGTGGACTGTGTTTTTCCTTTAAAATGTTTATATACTAATTTATAATGGCAAATATGTTTTAAGAGATATTTTTGATCATTATAATGAGGAACATTTTTTAATGAATCTGCATGTTAGAGTTTATAGCTTATAAATATTTAAAAACCATGGTTTGAAAGCTATAACACACACAATTGTTTAAGGAGTTGGTCCGCCCACATTTTAAGGGAAAGCAATGTTACTGACTGCAGGTGTGGAGTTTCATGGGCATGTGAGCACGTATCTGGTATGGAGACATTATCAGTTGCATAATGGGAAATGTAGAATACAGCACTTTTGAAGGACAGTTATAGGACACATACATAGGACAGTCAGGATGTCTCAGACTCTGCTCCACCAACTTTGAACTTGAACTTGAATCAGTCTTTTTCCAAGTCTTTATGGGAGAGCAACATTATATTGCTGTAGTACAGCCCACTGCTTTAACACTTTTATTTTGCAATAATAAAATAGAAATGAAAAAAACAAACAAACAATAGTTATTATTGGGTCCACACCACTTCTTAGGTACAAAGCACTTCCAATGAAAATTGTTCACAGCTTTCAAGTGATGCTGTGTGTGATTAGATATCATTTATCAATGCTTTAAGACTCACAGAGCCGGAAATCTCAGAGAAGAATATCTACAAAATCGAGTTAGCTGAAACAACTGTGAAATTAACAAACTACTTTACTACTTTACCTGTGTCCCTCCATGATGGACACACAGGAAAAAAAATCTGAGCTGCTCTGGTTTATAGTGTGACTGTTAAAAATGTGTCTTGATTGTTTCCTGTTCCTGGTATCATCTTACAACTGCCAGAGGGCTCCTCATCCTCAAGTAGAGATCAGAGGTAACGCTTGACTACACTGCCTCTAGTGGTTGGCTGAGCGTATGTGTGTGTGCGTGTGTGTGCGTGTGTGTGTGTGTGTGTGTGTGAGAGAGAGAGAGAGGGTGCAATAAATTATCTCTCTCCCTCTCTCTCTCTCTCTCTCTTGAGACAGAGAAATCAGAGAGATCAGTTCCCACCAGTGGCAGTAGATGACTTATGTCTGTCCATGTCCTGCTTCAGTGTGAGAGCTGCTGGTTTTCAGTCTCCAGGCCTCATGTGAGCGGCCAGGATACACCATGGTGGACCTGGCTGTGTGTTCATGACTCACAGCTTTGGAATTGGGTGGGGCGCTGTTAACTTAACCATGAAGGTGTTTTTGTGTCTGATTGACAAGTGAATTGGACTGTGAGTTTACCTACGCCTCCTTTCCTTCATTTTCCCACTCCTTTTATACCTGACCTATCACCTGCTCCCCTCCTTCCCCTCCCTCTCCTCTCTCTCTCTCTCTCTCTCTCTCTCTGTTGTTCTTTAGTGCACATAGTAGATCTGTTTCTATTTAATTATTGCTCAAGTTTCAAGTGAATTTCTCCAAAATAAAATGTCAGCAGCTATGTTTTTAGTCCAGCATATGTCTTACAATAAAAAAAATTACTGCTTTTGCATTTTTGCTCTTCAATGAATAATTACTGCACATGAATATAAAGTTAATATTGTGGATATTTTAACGTGTTTCAGGGATGTCAAAGATAACACAAAAATATCCACAGGGGAGGATGTAAATGCACTTGTAAAACCCAGTTAAGATACCTTATATAGGGTATTGTCTTACAAACTGTTAACACTCTGTGTGTTACCTCTAGTATGATGGGAATATAATCATACAGAGACAAGCATTGAGAGAATGAAGGTAGTGAAGTACAAATCTTCCTTTGGGTTTTGCTTCGTGTGTCTTTTACCAAACAGGGGTTCTAAGATTTTTTGAACCTGTACTTTGTCCTTTTTGTTGCTTTTTCCACTGGTGTCCCCGATTTCCCTTGAATCTCTTGTCTTATCGATTATAGATATTTTGTGCAAAGGGCAGATGATGAAGCAGTATTAATGGTATGACAGCTGTCAAGACAGTGTACAATAAAATTTTTATATTTGAATATGAAGGTCATAGTTATTATTTGACATGTACACATGTGCACATAGAAATATACAGCACGTCATTATATAAGGAAAAGAGTAAAAGAGAACCAAAAAGGTTTTGACAGTAAGTTACAGCTGTTGTGCAGAATAAGAGAAGCTCCTCATACACAATATTATCTGTTATTCTTTCCTCATTTGCTTCAGTGACATTGGTGGCTCTAGTTCCCCTGGAGAAGGCTGTGTAGCTCTGGCAGTGGTTATGGGAGGTCGATGCCAACTCACTCATTTCCTTGTACTTAAGAATAATTACCTGAGTCCTCTGGACATTTGGAAATCTCTTATTGTATGTTTGGTATCTTCCCGTCTTACCGACTTTGCTGTCAGTGCTGTTGGCTTCTTTTGAGGCATGATGGAAACTGTTTCTGATAATAACAGCGGCAGCAAAGCAGACCTACAGTAAAGATTCAACCCAGAGCCTCTTCACCGCTTTACTGTATATCACACAGTGTATGTTCAAGGGAAAGAATGACCAAACCAGCTTTTGTTTCAAAGGCCTCATTTAGAAATAGGTTCATTCGTCATGCTTCCTGGACGGAGCACTTAGCTACACGGACTATATTGTTGTAGTTGGATAGTGGGTATATCTATACATAATAGGATTCATTTTATTGCATAACTTCAGACTGAATTTAATTTACCTGCAACAAAATAAAAGATGACTCAAGATTTTTGATTTATGATATAATTTGGAAGCAGGATTGTTTGAGGACATTCTATTTAAATGAACAAAACAAGATATTAGGAGTGTTATATAATAATTGGAATAAGGATGAAAAAGTGCTTGTGTTAGTGTTACCAAATCTATGCTTAATACAATACAAACTGATAACAACATGCTGTATGTTAAGTGAGTGATAAAATCCACAAATTTGTTCCCTCCCTTATTTCCTTCCCTTACTTCCTTCTGTTTTTAAGATTATAGTTTATTCAAATTTTTTCCCCTCACTCATATATGAAACACCAGGGAGAAGAAATAACCTTACTACACAAACATGGAAAAATTAAATATCCATCCACATAAACAACAGCATTTATGAAGCCATAAGAGCTTGTGGGAAAAGCTAAGGAGGTGCATATATATCTATATGTGTATGTGACCCTGTCACCAGAAAAGAACATTAATATTAGACAATTCTCCAAAACTCCAGATTACATTCAATAATAACACTTTTCTTACATCTAATGCCAGTACTTTGAAATTTGTTTGACCACGGTATTGTTAAGATGAGGAAACTACAACACTTGGCAAAAGGCGCCTTTAGACTGCGCGACACCAGTTCAATAGGAGAGACTTCTAAGAGGAACGAAAGAAAAAGAGAAAATCTGAAGTAAAATTTAATTTATTGTTAACAGGAAGACTTTGGTGCTTAGACCCCGACAGGAAGTAGGTCACCATGGGAAGCGGTCCTATGAATGAGGGGCTTCCAATGTGAAGGAAACTTCTCCCAGAGTCAGTTCCAGAGTCACGAGCGACACATGGGAAAGATTTCTCATGACTGTCACTTTTCATCTTAGACAACCCAAAAAGGAAAAGCTTGTGGCCTCGTTTATAAGGAAGTGAATGTTAATTGCAGGTCTTCATTTTACACATCCACTGCCTCATCATCCACACCCTCACTCTTCACCTCACTACAGAAAGGACGTGCTCTACTTCCTGCATTGCCACTGGGTGCACATTTTAAATAATGGAAGTGTCCAGTATGGATGTAATTCTTAGGGAGAGTGGGCAAATATGTATGAATGCATGTATGTACTGGACATACGCATCATGAAATTCATGAATTCTTTTATTCAGTAAGAGATTGTAAAAAAAAAACAAAAAAAAAACCCTGTGATGAAAAGGCATGAAATCTAATAAAAACAGTTACCTCTAACAAGCGCTTGGGGCAAAAATCTCTCAGAAATTCAAACCAAGTTGTTCTCTTCTTCTTTTTTCTGTTTCATTTCTTTCCCCTCTCTCTCCCTCTCGCTCTCTCTTTCTCTCTCTCCATTTTTTCCCCCTAACTTCTCTCTGTCTCTCTCTCTTGTTGTGCCAATAAAAACAGAACATACTTCAGTATTGCATAGAAGACTCCATTCATAGAAACTTGGCAGCTCTCTCTGCTGCCTTTCTGCCATGGGCTCATATCATCCCTACATCCCTCCTTCCATTCCTCTCCCTCCATCACTCTTTCATTCCTTGACTTTTTTTTTCTTTCTCCATCATGCCTCCATCCTCTCTCTCTCTCTCTCTCTCTCTCTCTCACTTTCTGTCTATCTATTCCTTCAACTACCTCTGGCATGTTTGCTTTATAAACACGCTGCATCCCAGAGGGGTGGTGCTGCAGCGCTGAACCACCTGATTAGTGTGAATACAAATTACAACCACAGTTTCCCGGCCGCTCGCCACGAACAGCGAAGCCATTTACTGCTGATGCTGTTCAGCAGTGTTGATGTAGAGTCAAGCGCACACAGACACATTAACGTGTGCGCTGACAGGCTTCTGTTGTGTTAGCAATACGGAGGTGTTAATGCTTTGCTCCACTCTCACTGATGCGGTACCATGCCAAATACTGCTGCAGGAATAAAATCTCTTTGCGTATTCATCAGTAAATAGCTACATTTAATTCAAATACTGCTGCAGGTCTGTGTGTTTATGTAGAGTGTATCTTTAAGTGCGCTTCCTCCCTCGCACAACCCCACTATTCTAAAAACGTGCTGTCGACCACGTAGGGAGTTAAATGTGTTTATAGCTGCTCCGATCGGCTGTCCATGTTGATGAGGGAGATGCAATATTGTTTGAAAATGGAGACAATGGAAAACATAGTGTTGCTCTCGGTTCCTGTGCTATCTTACCATCCAACATTGAGTTGGGATGTTCAGAGGATGAATCCAGCCAAGACCAGGGACTCGTGAGGAGGACAGTCTCAGCTTTTCAACATGCTTGTACAAAACAGAACAGAACAGTGAAAGAAATGTTCTTCCTCCTCTTCTGTTCCTGATTTTGATCATCCAGTTTATTAAATTTGGGATCACAGAGACGTTTGCTGTGACCTTTGACCCTTGAACTCTTTATATTGTTAGTTGAAGGTGGATCTGAAGGACTAATATTTAATGAATAACATGTCCTGATAAGAAATGTCTCTATTCATTTCTATGGTGACCACCATTTGGGTTTTGTTTTGTTTCAACATATGTATTGCTTTTGCTCACTTCTGATGTAAGCTAATAATGGTTGCTTAAATTCCCACGCAGTGCTGTTTTAACTCTGAATGCTACTTGTGTTAATGAAGGAGTACAGTCAAAGTCGGTTGGTATTTACTGTGCTTCTGGATGACATTGTTTGAGGGATACGTTGGTGAAGGTGTAGAGTTGAAAGGGTTAGAAATGATAGGCTCACTTGTTTGCTGATTTAATTCTACTATTATGTGACTTTTGTCTTTTGTGGTTGTATTTTGTGAGCTAATAAATAAAAATCCAGCATTGTTTACATCATGTTTACTTGCAAGCAGCCCTCTTCCTCCCTCCCTCCCTCCCTGCTGTTGCTTTGCAGGAAATACTGTCAACATGTCAACAAAATATATACTGTATATATTTATACATATAGTATATAATACTCTATATAAGATATTTTAATTGCCAAGTATTTTGTGACCAATGTATATATACAGCTCTATCTCTGTGTTTGCTGTCAATCTCACCTGTTGCTTCTGCCCTGCCTCTTCACTGCTGGTCAGCTGTCAGAGAAAGTGACATCTGATTGGCCAAGTGTTTCGACCACACCATTCCACACCAAGTCACATATATTTTTCATCTGTAGTCCCTTGGCACATCACAATTAATACACCCACACAGCTACAGAACACAATGAAGCAACACTGTCAAACAATACATAATTACACAGTGTAATTAAAGCTGCAAGAGCAAATGTCAGAGTACGTGTTTGTGAAGAGGAAGAAAATGACAGTGAACCGACACTGTGAGAATCAGCAGTAACCTTCGTGAACATGACACAGTCACTTGGTTTATTATATAATTTAGCAGCGTGAAACAGTTAAGTCATGGTTAAGGGACGTCTGCCGTTATTCCATATTTTTCATACTGTCAGCTTTCATATTGTTCTTCACTATACTGTAGTTTATTTTCACTCAGTGCCACACACACCAGACACATAATTCACAGCTGAAACTAGTCCTCAGATGCATTTCGTCCTCTTGGATTAACGTTTAACATAAACTACAATGTTTTCTTAAAAAAAATGAAACTAAACAAAAGATCTTTTTTAAAAAAAGCTATAAAATCTATAAAAGCTATAAAAGCTTTATGTTTCATTCTGTCTCCAAAACCAACATCATCAATGGTTTTGGTCTTTTCATGAGACACGTTAGAAAAGAACAGAAACATCACCGCCAGGCCACGATGTCGGAGCTGCTTGTTGAACAGTCAGTAGCTGTTCATATCTGTTCAGTGCATTACTGCTCATAGCAGAAGAAAGTACTGTTCACTTACAGCTGTGGTACAGACACACACTGAGTCCAAACAGGTTTTGTGTTTATACTCAACCAGAGGACAAACTCTTCAGTTTGAATCTGTGTCTTTCTCACTTTCCACCGGACTGAAAAGCATGCTGGGAACTATAATAACCAGACTAACTGCTGGAATGAACTGAGCTAGTGACTGTGACCTCAGTGTGACCCTCTAACATCACCATGACCCTGCAGTGACTCCGTTGTGACATCACTGTGACCCTGTCGTGACCCCACTGTGACCTCCTGATGACATCACTGCGAGATGAAAATGCTTTATCAAACGCTTCGACTTGTCAGAGTCAGGCCTTGCCCACTTTGACCTGTAATCCAATCAGGAGGCCAGTTTATCATCATTGGGGCGGAGTCTTCAAAGAGCAGCGTGATCAGCTTGTGTGCGAATGCGCTCTTTGATCCGAAGCCCACATCCTCTTCGCGTTTCCTCCCCCGGTTGCCGCGGGAATGGTCTCCTTCGACCTGTGACCTTGTCCACACCTGGCCTGTGAGCTCAGAGCTTCCTGAGGGCTTTGATCACGTTTTGATGAGTCATATGACCACACCTTTGCCTCAGGGGTGGGAAGAGAGGCAGTCAGGTGTGCGGTGGACAGGCACGGCAATACTAGGACAGTGCGTGTGTGTGTGTGTGTGTGTGTGTGTGTTGGGTGGATCAGTGAGAAAATGAGAGTCATAACCTTTCACTGACACTTGGACCTTTTACACTGTGAGCAGATTGGCACAGGTCATTGCCATGGTAACGATGCAGCGCTGAGAAAAAAGAAAAAAGTGGTTTCTCATTTACATACATTTCATGTTTCTTTTGATGTGCTGGGAACTGGGAGCAGCCCAGTACACACAGTCTACTTCTTGTCACACACACGCTCACACACACACACACGCACACAAATAAACAGTACCTATGCTCTCATGAATAGGCTCCACCCACCTCTTGTCTTCCATGTTTGTCTTCCCATGTTTCACACACACACATTTATGTATACAACTATACAAACACACTCAACCGTAGCAACACATGAATGCATGGTTTTTGTTTGTGCGTATGTGTGCATGCGTGTGTGTGTGCGTGTGTGTGTGTGTGTGGGTATTAGCCAACAGGGCGGTGTCTTTTGGGATTAGGTGTCACCATGGCATCCCTATGTATGGACATGTGTGTGCCGCAACAACATCATCATGCTATGTCCCTCCCCTCGCCAACCTGTCGCCACATGAACGCCAAACGAGCCGACCAATGGGAGCACGCAGAGCTTTTTTTTCTGTAATCTCCGACTTACATCATTCTTTTGAGAAGGAGTGGGGAGGGGGATTTTCCCCCCCCACCCCCGCACCCCACCCCCAACCTTCTTGCTTCCCTCGCTGCCCTCTAGCTCATCCCAACACTGCCCCCTGGTGTCTGGTCTGCATGACTGACACCATCTTCATCCTCCTCCTCCTCCTTTTTTTTCCTTCTCCTCTGCTGTGTTGCTCAACCTCCAAGTAAGTAAGGTTTGTCGTTACCTGTTACACTCCTCTCCTCATTTTCCTCCTTCTCTTTCATCCAGTCTTTCCCCTCATTATCTGCCTGACTAGTCTCTTCTCTTTTCCTCTCTCCTTTTTTTCCCCGCAGTTTTTCTTCCACTTTCTTTGCCTACCATACCTTAACCTCCTCCTGCGCCTCTTCCTCTAATCTCCTCTCTTCTCAAAGGTCATGGGGAGGTCAGAGTTCGGAGGGAGTTCACTGTCTACTCCCCTCGGCCAATGACCGATCACTTCCTTTTTAGAGCAGAGAGAAAAATGAACGGCGCGTGCACGTGCGTGAGAGAGTGTGCGTGTGGGCGACCCTGTCTCCTGGAAATTGTTTCTGTACTAAACCGCAACAGCAAATATGTGTTGTAGTGATCACTGGCTGGATTATATTTTCAGGCAATATTTTTTTTTGCTGAATTAAGCTCTGCATTTTACACCACGCTCTCATGGTTGGGCTGGAGGTCGGCACACAGAGTACAGAAGCGTCACACCAGAGACCAGGTTTCACATCCACAGTTCCGTGGTTAGATTTAAACAAAAAAAGGCACTTTGGTGAAGGATATGCTGTAAATAAACAGGCTGTATCTGGATGTTTTCTGTATTAAACTAGACCAGGATCTTTGCCTAAGCTTAATCAAGTGCTATACAAAACCATAAAAAATTCTAATAATGCTGGAGTCACTATGAGTGGATATTGTACTGCAAACTCTGATATTCACATATCTGTGAATCCCCACGTACATGAACAATATATCCTCATTATATAAATAGAAAAGGTAATCCAGTTGCAATTATGTTGTGAAATGTATTTGCTGTTTAGTTGTATAGAAATGTAGTTTGTAGGTGTGAGTGTGTTTGCAGAGCAGGCAGGTGAATGTGTGTGAGAAAGAAAAGAGGATGAAAAAAAAATAAAAAAAAGGGAAATTAGGAATTAAAAAAGGATAGAATATAACCAAGTTTACAGATTCTCATTTTCTTCATTTTGACAATGATCACACAACAGGTAAAATATGGACGAAAATATCACAAATGGTTTGTATTTTTAGGATAAACTCACTGAATGAATGAATGAAAAAAATAATAAAATTATCAATACATTCCAAGTTATAATAATATCAGTGGATAAAATGAAGTAGACTGGAACTCTTAAAAGGGTGAACACACAATAACAGCATGAGATGTCGCTGTCCTGTCCAAAGCACCCTGTCACAGACCAGGCCCGCTTTCCTGCTTTCATATTTAGAATTTTTCCTTTATTGAAAAATTCTAAATGATCAAATTTGGAGATTCATTGTTTTCACTGTGTAATGCAGACCAATACAATAGTCATGTGATACATCCTCCAATTGTGGAGAATAACATTTTTTTTGTTTTGTTTATAGTATCAATTCAATGAGGCTGTAGTTAGACATGGTAGGGTATTGTACTGTACTCTGTTGAATAATATTCTTGTCATTTTGTCAAAGCCTTTTCAGTTCAATGGAATCCACCACCTCAGAGTCCATTGTTGTTTTATCTTTTTCACACGTCGTGTTTTCCTGCATCATTTACACCATTTATTCAGCAAATTAGCGCCACTGTAACGATCTAACTGCTGATTCAAAAATGTCTTCAATCTGCAAAAAAGAATTAATTAACTAATTAAATTAACTAAACTAAAGATATTGAACTCTAGAATAAGAGAATCCAGCCTGAGAAACACCAGGTGTGATTTGTGCACGTGTTTGAATGTAAACTGTGAGGCTGTGTTGAACCCCAGCTCCGCAGTGGAACACAGAGGAGGTGACCTCAGTGGCTGCAGGCCTTTTCCCCTTTGTGGGAATAATGTGGAGTAGAACTGTCACACTCACACTCAGTGTTTTAATAATGACTGTAAAAAGGTGTTAAATGAACAGATGCACATAACAATACGACACACACTCTCATGATGTGGAGGTACATATTGTGTGTGTCTGTTTGTGTGTGTGTGTTGGGTGAAGGAGACCCCAGTTACCCTCTTGATGACCCAGTTGCCAGTTCAAGTTCAGTTCAGGAGTTCACAGCACGTTCACTGTGTGTGTGTGTGTGTGTGTGTGTGTGTGTGTGTGTGTGTGTGTGTGTGTGTGGGTGTGTGAAAGTGTTTGTGTGTGTGTAGGTGTTTGTGTGTGTGTGTGTGTTTATCACCACAAAAAGAAAGAAACAATCTTTTGCTGCTGACTTCCCAAAAGGTCCTGCACACATGCACATGCATGCACACACACACACACACACACACACGCACGCACACACACACACACACACACACACGCACGCACACACACACACACACACACACACGCACGCACACACACACACACACACACACACGCACGCACACACACACACACACACACACACCCACCCACACACACACACACACACACACAGAGAGATAGAGAGAGAGAGAATGAGAAGTGATGCAGCACTGATAAATAGATAAACAGGAAAAGGAAAAGAAGAAATGTTAGAAATACGTAAAAACACACAAAGGACGAAACAGAGGCTGCTCTCTAAATCATGAACTTCATGGTAGAAATGATTAATCGATGTGTAAAATGCCCTGGATTGAATGAAAATTTTTTAATTTGAATATTGTATTTTGTTTCATTTTACTTTTTTTTTTTTTTAATAAGAAAACTATTTAGAGGATAATCATAAAACAGTTAATTGTACTGGTGACTATAACCATAATTCTAATAGTACAGTATTTATACTAAAGATACAAATAATTACTTACCAACATATGATTATTGGGCCAAGGTTATTTTATTCTTTTATTAATTTGAGTTTTAATTTTTGGATAATCATTCTAATGATGATAATGATTAATAGTAATCATAATAATATTTAAAATAAGAAATTACAGCAATTACAACATGTATTATTATTATTATTAGTAGTAGTAAAATAATATTAAATTATTATATAAAAAATGATATGAATAAGACAAACATATTTCCCAGTATCAGAACTTCAAAATAGGCAATTATACAATTAATTGTATATAATAATAATAATAATAACAACAATAATAATAATAATAATAATAATGATAATAATAATAATAACAATAATAATTGTTGTTTATTTTGAGCTACTATTAGAGGAAAATGTGTTTAACTTATCATTAATTATCATTATTATTATTGCTATTATTATAATTCAAGAAGAAGAATAATTGAAAAGTGAAATGATATTGAGAGTGAAGTGAAATGATATTGACATAATGAAGAGGAATATTTCAAATAATACAAATCTGTTTAGATTATAAAAACATAAGAGGTTATAAAGACTATGAAACTTAATTTTTATTTCATTTTAATATTTATTTAAACAAGCTAAATCTCCATGTGTATAATGGTTTCAAATAAACTGATAATTAAATAAAATTCCTTTATATTTCCTGTTTAAACATCTATTACATCTGGGCATAAGAACAGTCAGAGACTCGTCCCAAAGCTTTCCCAGCGTTGTCGTGGCTGTATGCTTTGGGTCATTGTCATGCTGAAAGGTGAGTCACTGCCCCAGTCTCAGGTAATGTGCACTACCAGCCTCTCTCTCCCTGCAGCTGAGAAGGACCCCCATGACATGATGCTGCCACCACCAAGCTTCGCCATATAGGGATGGTATTAAGCAGGTGATGAGCGCGGGCGACCTTCCAGCAGGTTCTCCCTTCATCTCTGCTGACTCTCCTGAATCTCTGTTAGACTGACTGCTGGGTTCTTGGCCACCTCCCTGGCCACGGCCCTATGCACCTGACCACAAATAAATACATTCCTAGTAATCATAAAAACACATTTTTACTTTGTCATTATGGGTTATGGAGAGAAGATTGATGCACAAAAATGCAAGCCATTTTATCCATTTAAAATGAAATTGAGAACACAATAAAGTGAAGGGGTGGAAATACAAAAAATATAGTATTTAAATGCATTGTCTTTATGTTTTATGGTAAAAGCACAATGTCTAAATAATTAGAATAAATGAAATAAATAATTGAAATGAAACAGGACATGAATATTATTCTACCACCAAAAAGCTTTACATTAATATTTCAATTTAATATCTGACCTTCCATTTATTCCAGCATAACAGATCTGTGTGTGTGCAGGTGTGTTTATGTATTAACCTCTATTTTGCAAGAAATTTGCACACACACACAAACACACACAGACACACATACATATGGCAGTGTAGCCACTAAATGTAGCTCTGAAAGCACCTGAAACCAGTTTATGTCCCGCTGAGACGGATTGCACGAGAGAGAGGGCGAGAGAGGGCGAGAGAGGGCGAGAGGATAAGAGACAGATGAAAACAAATGAAGGTGTCAGAAACAGGAAGAGAGAGAGAGGAAGAAGGAAAGCAACCACAAAGGCCAGATGAAGGATAGACAGAACAACAGAGAGAGAGAGAGAGAGAGAGAGAGACAGAGAGAGAGAGAGGGTTAAACACAGTTCAAGGGTTCAATTTCTGTTCACACACAAACATACACACACCTCTCTAGTGTGTGTCAGATAGTTAACTGGTGGAAAACAATTTGTGTGTGTATGTGCATGTTTTTGTGTGTGTGTTTGTGTGTGTGTGTGTGTATACAGTATGCATAAGTATGAGTGCATGCTTGCAGAGGCCTTGTCGGTGATTGGTTTTGATGTGTGTGTGTTTATGTGTGTGTGTGTGTGTGTGTGCATACACACTTTAACCCCAGGAGGTTGCCAGTCTTGGTGCTTGTGTACTTTATTCCCATAATGTGTGTGTGTGTGTGTGTGTGTGTGTGTGTGTGTGTGTGTGTGTGTGTGTGTGTGTGATGGGGGGAGGGAGGGTTGTGAATACGCTGCGACAATAGGAGCTCCATCTGTTGGCGCAGCTTGGTTACAAATTTGGTGTCACCCGCCCCAGTGGAGACAACACACACACACATGCGTGTGCACGCACAAGCACACCGTGAGCTGTATGGAAATGTGAACTTAGTTTCACCCGAAAACGCAGTGTTTGACCTGACCATGTACTCCACTTCACTCCTCCTCCCTCGACTCTGTCTTCATCTTCTCCTTCTCCTCCTCTACCTCTCCGTTTCTCCTCCTTCTCTTCTTCCATCCTGCACACAATGAAAACATTGTTCAGATGACAAGAAATCCCATTCCGTTTCACCTCTCCCTCTGATCACTCGTTTCAATAAAACGGAGAAAATGCCTGATATTCAAAATGGAGAGCAGAGGAGGAGTGAGAAAGAAAGAAAGAAAGAAAGAAAGCTATAGTCTCTGTGGCAGGTGAAGTTTCCAGTCAGAGGTCAGACAGATGTGACAGTGGTTCCTCTCCAGTGTTTTCATCAGCTCACATTCTCTCCTTTTGTTCTTACTCTTGGTTTAATGTAAACTCTGAGGCAGATGCCAGTTGATTGTTTCAAAAAGTGAAATAATTTCAATAGATTTTTTCCAATATGTAAATAACAAATTTCCAACAGCCATGGGTCAGATGTTGAGTTGTCAGGAAACTTGAAAGTAGAACTAGTGCTCAGTGGCAGGAATCAGTGGCGGGGTTCGGTGACATCTTGGCGGATCGTACCATTCTGGACTGAGCCCATAAAGCAGCAAGTCCCAAAATGCTACAGGTCCACCTTGACCTGAAGTCTGGACTGTCTGGCCAACCTCAGCAGTATTCTACCAAGCAGCAACCTCCATGGTTGAAAAATGAAGCCAGCATAAGAAGTGCCGAAACTAGAGTCTGGCTCCAAAAGTGAGTCAATCCCCATAGAATCCCATGTTAAAATGTTATATATCACTCACTCGTTTTAATTTTATTAGGGCTTAAGGTGATAGTTCGGGTTATTTGACGTGGGGTTGTGTGAGGTAGTCGTGCACGGTCAGTGTGTTACCTGCAGAATATTCAGATCAGCACGCTGCCGGTTTAGAGAAGCAGCCAGGAGCGCTGTAACGACGGAGCGCCGTAACCACACCGCAATAGTAAGTATTACTATGATTAGTATTTCTATATGTGAGCATATGAGTAACTGAAGTGCAGCAGGGTAAATAAGACACAAAGGTGGGATTTTAGTAATGTATTTATTGATTGTCAGATATGTGTAGATGCATGGGTCAGGTGTTTGCAGGAAGGACGCGGGGCTGTTCACCTGTAACTTACCAAGCCTGTCTTATTTATTAAGATTTATGTATATATATATATATATATATAAATAGTATTTATATTATATAATAAATATTATATATATATGAACACACACACACACACACACACACACATATATATATATATATATACACATAGGTAGTGGTTTTATTGTAAATATACATTTTGATATGGTGAGAGGAAATGTATGTGTTAACTTACCCTGAGATGGTATGTGCCCTCCTAATAGCTGAACAGAACCTTATAATATAGGGCAAGCAGTCTGTTCATCCTGTTGGGCTGGAAGGTGATGGACAGACTATTTTTCCACAGTGCCATGTGACAAAATAAAAAATAAAAAGCTTTTTTTTTTTTAAACATCACCCTGGGGTCCTATCTCCTCATTTCGCCTCCTATGGCCTCTCTGGCATTGTAACGAGCATCCTCACAGAAGCAGAGTGATGTGTTGCTGTGCACGGGGCCAGCACAAAAAAAAACCTGTTTTAGACACTTTTAAAAGACGCCCACCAAAACAATCCAATATCTGTTTAAATGTAGCCTCATGTAGAATATTTTCAGCACTTTATCCTCTTGTCAAAACAAAGTGAAGTTCTGCTCTTTCTGATTCACTCAGGTGACCTGCGGCTGTGGCGTAGCGCACTGTAGGTGCACTTGTGCGTAGGAATATTGTCGCAAATCGGTTAAGAAAAATGTAGAACCGAATGAAAATGCTGTTTTGATGGGAAGGCAAACATGCTGAAAATATTCTACATGAAGCGTACATTTAAACAGATATTGGATTGTTTCGGTGGGAGTTTATAAAAGTGTCTTTTTTCTGCTGGCGCCGCCCGCAGCAGCGTATCACTGTGCTCGTGTGCCATGTTTCCTGCTGCCTCTCCTAACGGGCAGTGCGCTGATCTGAATCTACCGCAGGTAATACACTGACTATGCATGACTATACAAGCCCACCTTAAAGAACAACAACTATCCCTTTAAAGTGAGGCTTAATTGAGGGTGTGGCCACTTTGAGTGACAGGTGGGTGAGCGTATGCTTAAAGTCTTGGCTCCACACACGTCCCACCTCTTTGCCCAGGTTGGATTTAAACCTGGGATGTTGCAGTAATTCTTGTTAATGGTACTCACTGTAGCAGTGAGCTACCACAGCCCCCTGTTAGTGTTTCCTTTAAAGAGAGAGAGGTCCTGCTCACCCCCCTCCACCACTCAGCAGCATCTCTGTTTGCCGAGTGTCATGCAAACTAGACAATAGGTGGCAGATGCAAACGTGCTGCCTGCTGATTTGACTCTTCAGTTCAAACTTTGTACTGCTGAGGAAACACTCATTTGAATGGGAAAGAGCTGTCTTTGCCTTCTTGTGCAGCTGCTGACTTCACTCACAAAAACAGGCTCCGTCTACATGAGCTACTCCATGACACACTGTGGGAGCATGAGGCGTTGATGTGTGTGATCTGTGTAACAGGTGAAGAAAAAGAATAAAGCCTTTTTTTAATACTTCTGCTGATGCAGAGGAGGTGGACCAAGCAGAACACTGATTCACATTCATACATTTCATATATTTGATTCATATAGTTACATGATTGACCACGCGTTGTTGTGATTATCAGCTAAACTGCTGACAAGTTGCTGAAATTAGAGGAGACATACTGTATCTCCTGATAAAAGTAAAATATCACAGGTACACTCCATGATTTTATTATTGTGTCCAAAGCACTCCAGGTTCCAGAGTGTCCTCCAGGCTCATTTAATGCTCTGAAGCTCAAACGGAAATTGTGAATTGGACCCAACAGCACCTGTAAAACCTCAAAATTTGAGTTTCGATAGAGTGAGCTGTGAGAAAAATGTGAGATTTGTGGCTACTTTTGCAATATTGAAATAAAGGACTGTATTGAACTAACATAAATTCCACTGAAAACTTGTATTTTTGATTTTTTTGTGCCCATGAACTGATTCGAACAGCAGTTGCAAAGACGCCACTTTCTGTTTGTTGATTGTATTTACTTATGTATCTATTCATATTTAATGAATAATGCTTGATCGTTAACCTGGTAAAGCAGGCAACAGTCCCTGGGCCCCTAATTTACCACTCATGTATGTGTTATTTGAGTAAAAGTTAAAATGAAAATGCAATAATCTTAATTACATTTTCATTTTCACGTACTCATATTGGTGTTTAACGACCATATTAAAATGAAACTGGAAAAATTGTTTGACATTAATAATAACAATAAGTTGTACCCCACTGTACAGTTTACAGTATTCAAACGTGAATATGAACAATGTAACTTGATTTTCGATTAATGCAGGTAAAGTCACAATTAAAATTAAAATGCAATTTTTAATATCTAAACAAATGATCAGCCTGATTGGCAACTACTACACTGGTAGTGCTAGAGAGGGAAGTCTGCTAGGTAGCCAATGGTGTCCCTCTTATGGAGAACGACTGACGTCCCAACTGAAGACCTGCCTTGATGAGAGGACTGACAGGTTGCATTTCCATTTTTATTTTGACCCCAAAAGAGCGTGCTGACATTTTACTGAATTTGAATTTGAATTGTGTCTTGAATATTACTTGCACAAATGGAAAATCATTTTTACTGATTGTCCACTCTTTTCATTTTACTGTGGTCATGGAGCACCCACATGAGTATGTGAGAACAAAAATGCAAAGTGGATGGTTCATTTTAATTTTTACTGAAATAACACATACAGTACATATGTGGAAAAGCATAATGACACTGAGAAATTACATTTTCACTTTCAAGTTTACATCATTTTTACAGTCATTCTAATATAGTCCCTTTAGGCTTCCATAGGTATAGGTGCGTCTCTTCGTTTGAATAGGACTGTATTTGTTGGTAAACTGATGGACCTTGAAATGCGAAATAGGGGTTTTAAATATCAACAGCGTGTTAGAATTGCGAATGAGTGCTAATATCAAGAGTAAGTTAGCAAGTGAGTTTAATGGTGCAGAACAGTTTAGCTAAAAAGACTTGGAAGATTTTAATGTACAGCACATACACAAATTCCCAATTACCATCGGTAACCAAATGGCATTTAGTTTATTGCTGGGAGTAAATGATCTATTCTATTGTAAGTGTGTGTGTGTGTAATGAAACGCTTTGCCAACCTAACAAACAACATCAGCACCAAGTATTTTCAGGTTTATTCAGGAATGTCCTACTTGTTTTGTTTTTTTTTTTTTGCATCAGCTTTGTTTTCCTTCCAATACCTGTAGAATCCAAGAGAAAGAAATGCATATAGTTAGCATTAGCGTCCTAAAGCAACAAGAGCAAATACACCAGAACATTGGTGGTTTGATCACATTTGTAGATTGTATCTGCTGAGCAACTGGTTCTTTGGTGCAGGAGTCACATAACTGCACCTGGAATAGTGAAGCAGTCACTATGGTGTGACCCCGCTCAACTCCTCGCAACAGGAGATGAAGAAGTGCCTGGACGTGGCGACAAGGGGTGGGCAAAATATCGATACTACCATTACTACATCTCGTTTTTGAAGATCGATTCCAGCGTCATTAGGATGGATACCAGTCTCAGTTTCTCTCTGTGTTGGACTCATTTCAGGGCAGAACTGTCTTTGAAAACCATGTTCTGTTGTTGTGAACACAAGTTCATCCCACTCTTTGCGGCTGCTCCGCCGCGCACAGCACAGCGTACCCGCTCCATTCCAGCTCATCAAAGCAGTTGCAAAGTGCTTTGGTGGCTCAACTGGCAGACTGCGTACCATTGACTTTTAATCCTTTCTGCAATGGCCTGGGTTCGAATCCAGCGTGTGCTGTTTGCTGCATGTCATCCTCTCTCTTGATTACACAGAATTTGATAATTTCCTCAGGCACCCAGGAACCAACCGGTGATCTGAAGCTGAAAAGATTAGTTGATTAATTGATTAGATGCTTCTCAAATGTGAATATTTGCTGGTTTCCCAGTTTTCTATGATACTGTAAACTGCTGTATTACTGTTTTGAATTTGCTTCTCAATTGTATCTTAGTGAGGCGCTGTGTGAATGTAACTGTGGCACATTCGGCACATACCACATACAGCTCTATTTCACTACAGAAGACGAACACAAACTGTCACACACACCGGCGCCGTGGCTTAGTTGGTTAAAGCGCCTGTCTAGTAAACAGGAGATCCTGGGTTCGAATCCCAGCGGTGCCTTTTCGCCGTGGAGCAGTTGAATGCTCTCGGTTTAACCACATGGATTACCCACTGACGCTGGCTCACGCAGGTCGGATGAAGGAGAAGTAATCTGTGATGCTAAACGGTAAAACACGACGTTTGTCACACTTTGGCAGGGACTGAAGGATTTGTCTGATCCTGAACCTTTAAACCAAAGCAGGCAAAAAAACTGAGCAGAAACAATATGAATTTTGTTGGAAAAATATCCAGTATCATCATCATATGCCAACAAGACTCTATGTCACTATGTGAACAGAAAAGAAAATTAAGGTTGTAAAATTAGGTTGTTGTTGTTCTTTAAACCACCTCCTGGGTTTCTCATTATTTTTCTTAAAACTAAAATGTATTAACAAAAAGCTTGGCTCTGTGGCTCAGATAAAATGGTTATTCTATTCTGCATACTGGACTGTCTGTATTCCACAATAAAAGCTTGTTCAGTTGACAGAGAGAGTGAGAGCAAGGTCACAGTGACGTCAGGGTGAACTTTGACCTCTTGACCAGGTCAGTGTGTAAGAGAAAGGATATGAAGAGAGACTGAGACACAGACAAAGTAAACGGGACACAGAGTGAGAGAAGAGAGGAAGACACAGAAGAAGGGAGAGAGAGAGAGGGATCAGTCTGCTGACCTCTGGTTGACCTCTATCCGGCTGACCCTGTTGGTCACCGTGGTGATGGTTGCAGGGGTCACAGTGGAGTCACAGAGACTCTACTGTTTGATTTCCACACACACATCTCTCAGTCTCCGACACACTTTGTATTGTTTCAGTCTCTGCAGATGACTGGTAGATATGCTACAGGTTGTTGCAGTGTGTGTGTGTGTGTGTGTGTGTGTGTGCATGTGTGTGTGGTCTTTTTGGTAATGATGGACAAACTGCAGGCTGAGAGCTGGCACAGCGAGAGGGACCACACACACTTTCTCTCTCCATCTTGTCTCACATTGATAACAATAAATGAGTCACTGATTACAGCTCTGATCTGTACCTGTAAATACTCCGTTGCTCTCTGCGGCGAAGGAAACACTTCCGTTGTGCCATGAGTATTTGCAGCTCATGTGTTGTCAAACTGATGAAGGTGTTTTCTGAAGTTGTTTGTGTTTCGTCTGTTCACATGAGTTAAATGACGTCGCAGCGCGTTGAGCTCTCAGGGTCACCGTAAAGTCAGCCACAACAAAACCTCTGGTGTCTGAAAATACAAGCAGTGGACTTCATACGAGAACCATTCATTCTTAGACAGCAGGTATAAGTAATTAAAGAGGTATTGTCACATTCACAGATTGTCTCGAACTTAGAATTTAATTGTAACTTAGCTGCATTTAGAAAGTTCTTTTTTTTTTTGTATCTAGGTCGACATTAAATCTGAAGAAGAGAAAGTGACGAAGCCTCCTGGATGAGATCTACAACCAAGTCCAGTTGCCCTCAATTCAACTTGTGGATAACCATGAGCTGGACGACTGAGGAAGTTCAGACTGCACGTTATTCAGTGGTGCTCTGATGACACGTTGTTGATGGCAGCTGCAGCCTACAATACACATGTTTGTTATGTTGCAGCCGTATGCTCATATAGCTTAAATTCATTTTTACCTCATCAATCTACACTCTATATCCCATACCGACAAAGAAAACAGAATTTTAGAATTTTTTGTAAATGTATTAAAAAAGGAAAAACTGAAATATCACATGTTGCAACATGAGGCTGCCTGCTACATAACAAACTGTGGAAAAAATGAAGGCGTCTGAATACTTTGTGAATGCACTGTATTTTCCACTTGTATTTTCTGATTTTCAGCAGACAGACAAGACAGCCAGACTAGTGTGAAATCCTTTTTACTGTTGAGTTTCATTTTTATGAAACTAGGGAGCAGCACAGTCTTATAACAAAGTAGGGGCAACAGTTATGTTAACCACATGACTTGAACAGGTGATATTAATCAAGTCGAAAACAAGCCATTCACAACAAGTTGGTGACATTAAGAGTTTGCTGCATTTGACTCAACACAACACCCATTGTAGGATAAGATAAGAATACAGAGATGTTCTTGAACAAGGTCGATTATGTGAAATGTGTTGCTTCCAGTGTAGTGGCTCAGACTTTACTGGCAGATACATTTTAAAATTAATTTGAAAGAAACAGCTATTAAGGCAGTTTCAGACAGAAAGCAGTTACCACAGCAGCAGCTGACAAACACAGATTTAGGAGTGACAGCTTATTTCAATGTGTCAGATACATATTTAATCAACATTGCATATTTCTGCAGCAATGTACGTCATTACTATGTAGGCTGTACAGAGTGTCTTTGGCATAAAAAAATCTTTCAGAATGAATTAAGTTTTAGCTTGAACTTTATTGAGTGAGCACTGGGCAGCTGTATCATTAAGGTAAATATAGGGCACATATGATACTCGTCACATTAACACAACACTATTACCACCATGAACATCAATTAGTATTCTTAAATGCCAGGGAGGAACGTCCTGCTGACATTCAAGACACACACACACACACACGCACACACACACACACACACACACACACGCACACACACACACACACACACACACACACATCCTAACCCTAATTCTAACCCTATCCCATCCCTAAAACAAAGTCTTAACCACACCTGGTGGGACCTTGGGTTTAAGTCCCCATCAGAATAAAACAAGAAGCCCACACACATTAATACCACAGACTGTAAATGAAAATGGACGTAACCTCTGTGACCTCACACACAGGTGTCTGAAGAGCGGTTTTTGAAGCTCAGCGTGAGCTCGGCAGTGCCCCACCTCGCCCCTAACTCCCAGCTAATCCAAAAATGGACAAAGAGGTGGGGCGTTTGTGGAGCTGAGACATACACTCCTCTACATATCATTCAAAGAGGCCACGCCCTCAATTATGCTTAACTTTACACCTTAATAAAATGTAAACAGATGAGTTGTATAAAAAATCGCCCCTGTGCAGTTGTCATGGAGGGAGAAATTAGCTGTAAAGACCAAAACCATTTTTAGTACCAGGTTGTAAACATGTTTATTTCTGCTCTAAAGTTGGACATTTTAAAGGTTTCATACAGTCTAAAGGGAGATGTCTATGTGTTGTTTGATTATAAAGCAGGTCTAGGTTCTATATTAATACTGTGAAAGTATCAAAGTCCACAGAGAAATGCACACAGCCTGTATTCAGAAACTGAGCCTTAAAACCAGCCGTCAGGACTTCTGTGACTTTGTGAAAGCAGTCACCTCTCTCAGCCACGCCCCAAGCCCTGCCCACCTGGATCCACCATCCAACCTGGCAGGATTTGGTTTCTCTGAGTGTTTACCTGAAATCTGCTATATTTTTATTGGATCACTCAGAAAACAGTCAGCCAATCAGAAGAGAGGGTCAGAGCCTCCTCTTTTCTGATTGGCTCACTGACCTGTTTTTACTAGAGCACAAATATATCTTCTTCTGGATCAACACTTCAAATAAAACAGAGAAGAAGAAAATATGAGACCTTTAAAATGAGTGTTAATGGGAATTGACTCACTTTTGGCACCAGCTTCAAGTGGCCATTTGAACAACTGCAGGTTTTGGCACTTCAGTGTTCGCTTCATTTTCCAGCCTCTGAAGTTGTCGCTTGATTGATACTTGAGAGACTCAAACTGGGGCTCTCTGTCTTTTGTCAACAGTGCTTGAAATATGATGAAAGGTAAATTAACTATCAACCTCATTTTTTAACCTTGGCTTCTTGGCATCAAAATTTTGACTATTTTTGATGTACTACATCACCACGGTAACTGATTCTTTACAGCTGATCTCCTCTATCAAAGATTATATTCAGAGTATTTGATATGAATGTGTGTGAAGAAATTAAAGGACAGTGAGGAAGACCATGTATATCAACAGTCATAATATTTAACATGTTCCTCTCTGCCATTTTAATAATTCTGATACCAGACACTCCTTTAAATAAGCGTGTATGTGTGTGTGTGTGTGTGTGTGTGTGTGTGTGTGTGTGTGTATGTGGTGGAAATAGGACAGGGAGCAAATGAAAGAAATAAATACAATGAAGCATAAAAAGTGAGATAGGGAGAAAGTTGATATTTATAGTCCCTCTTGGGATCTTTTCTGTAATTTAGATGCCAAACAAACTTTTATTTTTATGGCATCTGTAATCACATTATTGTGTGTACTGTGTGTCTGGATGTTGTGGAGCACTGCAGCCTGGAAAATCACAAGCAGTAAAATGTGAGCTGCACATTATCCGACACAAATATTAGAAAACACTAAACCAAACTCAATTATAAGAATAACATGAAAACACAGTGCAAGATTGTTATTAGGCTCCATGAAACATAGGACAGTTACAATATTGATATATTCAATGATGAAACTACATGAAACTTGTTTTATATCATACAGCTATAATATTACCATATAGGATGCTGTAAAGTGGAATAGGAAAATAATTAGAGTGAAAAAAACACTCACACACAGTCGGCTGTAAATTCTAAAGCCCTATGCACAGATGGGGTGTCTGTGTGTGCATGTGTGTGTGTGTGTTTGTGTGTGCGCTGCTGATTTACAGCGTCTGACATGTCAGAAGAGAAGGAAATTGAAGTGAAAGACCAGAAACCATCAATCCACTCGCTGACACGCGCACACAAACACATACACGCACACAGACACACAGAGACACACACATGCAGCAGCTGTTGCTCTAATTAGCTCTGCCATGCTGAACACACTAATCACCATTACCTCACTCTGTCTGCTAATTCACAGATCAATTTAATTTTATGGATTCTTTATTGGATTTATAATTCATAGAATATCCCGCCTCTCTGCCCTGATTGACAGATTTAACCACCTGTTAGTGGTTTGCAAATTTCCATGGAGTTAATTATATATTTGTCAGTTATGGTTTGTCAGTTTTCTTGTGAGGCAGGAGCTGTTACTGTTTCATCAAATCTCACATTTTGTGGATGAAGTTGGATTTCATAAAGTTTGGAATTTAAGGTTTTTCACAGTAGAATTTGTTAAAGATCGTCTGCCAAGTTCCACCGAGTTCGATAACTCAATGAGAAAAATCAGCAGCAAGCATAAAAGCTTCCAAGCTGCATATTAAAAGAAGCAAAATTTGCAACTTTGTATGGGAAATAACAAAATAGTGACTGGGCAGATTGTGTTACATGGGTTAAGAGGGCCCTAGATCATCCACTGGAGGCCGGGGGAGGGGGGGAGGTAGGCGGCCTGCAGGTTCGGTTTTGAAGGGTAACACAGGTAATCTGAGAAATCTAGTCAGACGTTAATCCACTGTCAACACAGAGAGTGTTTTCAGTGTTTTTCAGCTGTTTCACGTGTCTGGTGGAGATTTGATTCCATTTTAACCAATACATGACAACTAAAAGAAAATTGTAAGCCCAAAGCCCAGAGACTGGAGAACACTACCAACCCAGAAATAAGGGTTACATAACTATTACACAGGCTGTACTCCCATCTCACATGGACTTAGTTTCAACTGGAAGCACATTTCTACATGAATGTTTTTTAAAGAAAGTGAATGGTGTGCAGATAAGAAGTTAAAGATAAGAAAATAAAGGTGGTGTTAAATTTCTACTTAACAAAAATGAGAAAATCTTCTTGTCTACTGCATGCTGCATGCAAACTGCTTTGCCTCAGTGAAGCGTGGTGTAAGATAAAAAAAAAAAAAAATGTGTATGTTTTATTCTGCACTGAAAAATCCAGTGGAAACTAAAAAAAAAAAAAGTTATATCCTTTTTGATTGCACTTATTGAAGCCATGTATTGTAGCCAGTTTGGAGTAGACGTCACAAGCACATTGTGGTGGCAGAAAAAAACAAAGGAAACAAGTGCAGGGAAGGGAGCACGATCCTGGAATGAGGAAAAAAAAAAAAAGTCTTGTTGTGCTGTTGGAGGAAGGAAAAAAAGACAGTTGCCGATGCAACTTGAAGCTGAATGCAGATGTTAAAGGAACAGACTGGACTGATGAAATCTCCACTGCTTATCACACACAAAGACAAAATCGATAATGCAGTTAGTAACAATAAATCAGTAACAGCAGCAATCACAAAGCTAGCATTTTAAATATAGGCTATTTCATAATGGTAAACACAATTGACCAACATTAGCTTTGTTAGCAATGTTAATAAGCAGGAGTAGCATGTAAGCAAACCAAACTGCTCAAAGACAGTTTAGCTATAACATAACTCAGTGTTTATGCAAGCATTTAATGAATGAATGGGGCAGATGGTAAAATTATAATAATAATTACATGATATGACAGTTTCACTTTACACTATGACTGAACACAAACTTAGCTGAGCCTTGAAACCACATAGTGTGTTACAATGAAATGACTGAGGATGTCTTACAGGGCGGGAGCCATGGATCCAGAACTTGTTCCCTCACTGTTCACTTACTTAACCGCCTGCTGGTGAACCATTAAAATAATTGGAGAAGGATCTATCCATATTCTGGTTGTAAACTGACACCACCAACTGTCACTTTCTGCCACCAGATGAAGTTAGGGTTAGGGTTAGGGTTGGGGTAAGTGTTGGGGTTGTTGTTAACAAACACAAAAAAGTCTGTATGATGACAGTGTTTTCATTTTGAAAGCCAAACTCCAGACTTCAAACTGTGAGTAATGCTGGTGGCAGGAGCAGTGGAAAGTAAAAGTAGTGCTACTTGTGTAAACACGATCTGCACTCAGATAAAAGTACAAAGTCAGTCAATTAAAATGACTACAGCTCTGGTGTTATATGGTGATAATAGTAAGAATATGATAAAACAATAAATCAAAGAACATCTCGTATATGCAGGTGTATACTGCACCAAGACCAGCCAGTAAATTCCAGTCAAGCATTTACATTCATCAGATAATTACAAATATAAACTCAGTTTGCAGTTTATTAGGAACATCTAGCTAAAAGTGATGTAGTCTAATACAACAGTCCTTAAAATAAATCCTCCTTCATGAAGGATATAATGTTCAGTTGGTTGATTCAGGTGTTGATTCACTGTGTGATCATTTTGGCGGATGTAGTGTGTGGTGCTGTTGAGCCGTCCCGCCTGCTGATATAAATGTGGTGGATGAAATAATAGAAACACCTGAATACCACAGTGACTGCAGCCGACAAAACACAGGCAAAACATTACATTGCTAGGCAACGCAGTAGCTATTGATGCTCCTCTCTGTACAGTGAGATACAACAATCAGTCAGTTGTTGCACACACCTGTTGGCACGTCACCATGATGTCCTCCACAGTCTGCTCTAAATCCATCTTCTCTGCTCGTTTATTGTTCGTGTCAGTTATAACCGGTCCACTCAGACTCTGTGGCACTGAGCCCCTGAAACACTGAGCTGAATGAGCTGCAGTCACAACAGGGATCATCAGAAACAGCAGGAAGGTGGTGCACCACCTCACTGACAGCAGAAGTGAACATACAAGTCACAACTCAAGGATCCAACCTCAGAATTTTAGCATTAAATTAAGCCAGACCCAGCATGCACCTGTCACACAACATGGCAGGTGTGTTTGATTTGCATCATCAGGTGGTGCATTAAATCAGTGATTAATTAATTTAGAAGCAACCTTTTTTTTTAATCTTTGATGTAATGGTGATCTTAACCTTACTCTTATTGCATAGTTGTAAATGTCCTGAACATGTGGACCATGAGCTGAGAGCTGAGGGGCTCTGAACACGGAGCTCTGCCCTCCAGTGGCCACGACTTTGTCACAGTAACGTTACATCCAGTCCAGGTGGTGCTGCAGGCACCGAGAACATCTCAACTGGACCCAGAGTCGCTCTAGGTTTGAGCAAGAACAAGCAGAGAGAAAGTAAGTGAGGGAAAAAGCAAGAGTTGAAAAGTTCAGCTTGCTCCCTGCAGGCAATAAGAAGCTGGTCTGACATATTCTTTATCATATATTCACTGACTCTTTGTCTCTGTTTTCATTTTGTTATGAGCTGCCTTCATTTAGCTTCACCCTGAAATTCTCTTAATTCACCTTTATACCTTTTTTCTACCGTTCTTTCTTTCTTTTCGCTCTCTTTCTTCCATTGTGGCACGAACCGTGTTTCTTCCATCTGTGCAGCAGGCAGCAGATTAAAAGGAACTGGATCCCATTAAATACACATCATCTTCACACTGCTGTGTGTGTGTGTCGTCATGTTCATACATACTGGATGTTTTATAGCACGTACATATCCACATGTGTATGTCTGTGTGTGTGTGTGTGTGTGTGTGTGTGTGTGTGTGTGTGTGTGTGTGTGTGTATGTATGTGTGCTGCAGAGGGATGATGGTGTAGCAATCGGAGTCTGGTTCATCAGGAGGTCAGACACACACACACACACGCAGACACACACACACCCACAAACACACACAGTGAGCGGCTGCAGAGAGAGATGGATGACAGCCTTAGGCTCCCTGCTGCTTTGGTAGGGAAATATATGGAGCTGAGGTAGCCATGGTAACACACACAGACACACATACACACATACAGAAATACACATCCATGCATACGCACACAAATGGTGCTTTTCATAACAAGTCTAATGATTCATTTAAAATGGTTTAACACTGTATATAAATACCCTCTGTCTCTCTCTCTCTCTCTCTCTCTCTCTCTCTCTCTCTCTCACGCACGCACGGAAATTCACTCACATTATTTTTCTCGAGCCAAACTTCTTTACACTTTTAATATTTTCAAATGTATGAATATTAAAGTACACACAGCATGGATATGTCTGTGTGCCTCTGATACTAAAAATTTAAATATTTTTATAATATTGTATTTGACATGACACATGTTGCTGTAATGTGCTTCTGAAAATAGAACAGTTTGGGAGCTGTGGAGACTATCCTTTAAAAAAAACGAGCCCATAGGTCGTCTATGCAGCAGGTTATTATGACCCATAGTTACGTTTTGTTGCTAGGTGCCCTCTAGTGGCTGTAGTAATTATGACAGGAGCAAGGCGAAAACTCTGCGTCAGGAGGAGGTGTGTCAGCAGAACCCGATATATCACACAGGAGAGTGAAAGTTGCAGTTTATGTTGTTTGTTTTATCAATGACAGCTCGACAAAGTTAACAATTATTACTATAACCATGACAACAAAGGTCGTGTAATGTTGAGGAAGTACTCATTGTAACCCTAACTTTTCCCTAAAACTAACCAAGAAGTTTTGTGTCTAAACCTAACCAGGCAATGAGCATTTATTATAAAAACCATGGCGATGAAGGTCCAGTACGCCGCTGTCAGTACAGTTCACATGTTTATCATGTAACCATTGTAACCAAGGTCCGGTCTGTATGTATTACAGTGAGAATGTGTATCCCATGTGAAGCGGGTAACCAACCAGTAACCAGTGCTCAATTCGGTATTGACAAAAAATTACTTGATTTTCTCTGATATTAAATCAGTTCACTAAATCAATAATAAATCCATAAAGTTTAAAAAATGTTACAAAAGAAGACAGTTTCAGGTGTGAAAAACTGTCTACACAGGATTTAATTTGTCACTGTGTGTGGCGGTGAATATTGTCATTAAGTCATTAAGTTGAAATAAATGATAACTGAATAATAATTCAGTGAAAACAGATATGTTTCCAACTGCTTATGCAGCCATAAATGAAGGAATCTATGTCAGCATGTGGTAATAGCAATAACTTAAAAAAGGTGTAGATTAAAGTAATAGTTAGTTACACATATACACACATATATACAGATATGCACATATATAAATTCATGTTCATGCATTTTGTACACATGTACTGTATATACAAATTCAGATATCACATTATTAATGTAAGAATGCAAAACAAAAAAGACAGTTGAAAAGTAATTCTACTATTAGATCAAACAAACAATTTATTTAATTTCCCATGTGTTTAAATTTCCCTAAATTAGTTTTTTGTTTTAGTTTTTCATCTTTAGAGAATCTCTCTGTGTATCTGTATCTCTCTCACCTTCTCTCTCTCTGTGTTTATAGTGTATAAACAATCAGTAAATGTTTGACATCACAGTCATGTCTCAAAATGTATGAAAATATGTTTTGATTGAAGGTTCCATCTTGATCTTGGAAACAAAGGATTGTTCAAGGAAAGAAAGAAAGAAAGAAAGAAAGAAAGAAAGAAAGAAAGAAAGAAAAAAAACAAAAGAAACTTACTAGATGCATTTTTTTTAGCTCCTGGTCATCGTCAGTGCTTGAAGTTGTTATTGAGATGAGAGTGAAGACGAAATGTTCATAAACAAACACTTGATTTATAGAAAATAATTGAAATAAGAACTTTGATAAAATGTGATAAATACACACAATAAGTATTTTATATTTTATATTCATACACAATATGAAAGCCGTTGTAGTTGATAACAGCTTGTAATACGTAATAACAATTACAAGAATTTGCTATTTGCTAACCACCTCATTGTAGTTTATTATATATTTTATCAATTGTTAATGTGCTAAATGCCAAATGCTATGCCAAAGGAGGGACACAAAAACTGTTGGTGCATCAGCTGGTAGCAAAGTTACAGCAGTTAAACAGCAAACATTGAAAGCAGCAGTCTCTGTCCTTTCTGCTTTTCTTCCTTCTTGCAACTTTTTTCCCCCTTTTCCCATGATTATTAATTCATTCATTAGAGAGACAGTTAATTACATGTGGGCTACTTAACACTTTAACTGGATGGGGGGGCGTGTGTGTGTGTGTGTGTGTGTGTGTGTGGGAGAGAGAGGCTTTGAGAAATGGGTTTCTAGACTCTCTCTCTCTTTGCTGAACCAATCATTGATTTAATTCCTGATGGGGTACAAGGCAAGTAGCCAATAGGATCACTCTGTGATGACAACAAATGAAAAAGCAATACGCAGACATACATAAATACACATATAATAGGGAAGGAGATAAAAGGAGGGACGGAGGAATAACCTGACGCTCCAGATGGTTTGTTACACGGAAACATCTGGAAGGCTTCATTGGAAAACTGTTTGGAAAAGAACGGGCCATTTCAAAAAATAGTGGCAGCTGACTGGATGAACCATCTGTCTATCAATGTTGATCACGAGCAAACTTCAACCAATCAGATTATGCATCCTTCTCATTCTTTTCAACACCATCAGAGCCAGTTAGTACCTCCTCCACTGCCGTTCTTTGCTCTTCTTTCAATGAAGACATCCTCTCCTCTCTGATATGACTGATGCTATAGGAGCATCTGCACTAACCTCTATAGGATCCACCGCTGTTGTTAACGAACAGTCACGTCCTGATGTCGTCACACCTGAGGTATATCCATAGCTGCCGGTAGTTTCTCCGTAGTAGGACACTGATTGGTCCAAACCACTGTGGCTCGGCTGCAAGCAAATAACTTGATAGTTTGGAGCCTGAAAAGGTGGATTCTCGATTGTGAGAAATCCAGCTGCCTCGTGAAGTTGGAGGACAGATGAGTGGGCTGAAAGCAAAAGAGGTGAAATGAGAGAATGGAAATAGAAGACTAGAGAGGAAATCCTCACACCAAAAAATGAAGAGGAAGAGGAAAAGGAGGGGGAGACGTGATCTTAGAATAAAAGATAAGAGGCGGAATGTGTGAACACAGTGATGAATCGAAATCAGGGGAAATGGAAAAATGAAAAGGAGGAAGTTGTCAGAGGAGGAGGAGGATGAGAGGATGAAAAAGTGGAACAAGAAGAGGAAGAGAAAAAGAAAAAGAAAATTAGGTGATAAGAATTATAAAATAAATGAGCACCGTCTGTTAAGAAACAGACAATAACAGCAATAAGCTGAAATTTTAATTTCAATTTTATTTTAAACTTTTAGGGAAATGTTTGTTGCTTGAGTTGGTGCCCCCTACTGTTAACATGTCTTCCTTTCATTTCCATTTGCAGTCATCCACTCCAAGCGCAGCTCATCTCCCAAAACTGTCGCCTTGAGCAGTGTCATAGGCATTTCATGAACTCCAACATACAATACGCATATAGATCACCTTTAAAACCATTCACTGCAGCGTCTGGAGGGGAATGAACCTTGTGTGTGCGTGATGTCTCTCTATAAGTCAGTCCAAAGACAGAGGATGCAACATCCAGAGCTTTACAGAGGGAGTTTTACACAACAGCCTCTGATTTAAAAACAAAACAAAAACCATGAAATCCATCAGCACTCAGCAGTTATTACTATATTATTACATGATTATTCTGTACTCATGGGTCAGACCACACCTATATTTAAACTCAGCTCACTGAATAAAGACCTGCTAAAGTATTGGTTGTTCCTGCTACAGAAGGTGTCTCCAGGACCACATTTTGCCATGATGACACACTCACACACACACACACACACACACACGCACACACACAGACTCACAAGGTGAAAACAGCACCAGTGATGTGTGTTATGAGTTTTCCTGTGGAAGTGTTGAACTCACTTTACATGTTGGGAGATTATCTTCATCTTCATGCTGTGAGGCCTGTTGTTGTATCTTGTCTATCAAGAGCAAGACAGAAGTAAAGGCTCACTTCACTCACTTGAACACCCATCATGCCGTGCAGCCAGTGCTGCAGTCTGTCACCTACCCACTGTGGGTCCAGCTGAGTCAGCGAAGCAGAAAGCTGCAACAGCAGAGCACCGCTCCCCAGTCACTCCCCAGCAGCGTCCTGCTGCAGCTGCACACCCCTGTCTAAGTCCATATTTGTTAGCTTTGTCCTTCCAGGGCTGCTACAACAAGCTAACATTTGTGTTGGCTAATGCGAGTGCAGTAGCCATCTACTGCTCAATTGAAAAAAGGGAAATGTAAGGAATTTCAGACTTTTGTTGAAAGGGCCTAAATAAAATGTTTTTTTTTAAATGTGTTTGTGTTATGTGTTTAAAAGGAGTTCCCAGTTTTTTCTAATATGCTACTCCTGTATGAATCTATCCATCACCAGTTCATCACAATACAACAACAGTACAGTGCTCAATGAAGATGAAATTTGGAAATTATCAGGAAGTGCATTTCCATTAACCTACTTAATGCACAATTTGAAATTGTAAACTTAAAAATGAGTCACGCGAAATTTGAAAAACCTCACAAATGTAGACCTGCACGAGGTGTTTGTTTATTTAACAAAACAATATTTCGCAAAATTGAAATGGAAACACTTTTTTCACATTCAAGTTGTGGCCTCTGCCATGTCAGGCCCCAGGGAGCCAGGTCCAACAGAGAGGCAGACTATGTTGCGCAAAACGGCAATGGAAACACAGCTATTGGCCCAATGTAATTATTGTATTCTGGTTGTTGATTGGTTAAGGAGGGCGTCCTCCCTTGGAGCATCATTTTACTTATTATGTCCAATAAATGATTGGCATGAAGAAAACATGAAATACATTAAATTGATATGAGATCCCGCCCCAAAGAGGACAGCAGGAGCTGGAGCCATCACTACCTCACACAGATTGCGCTTTCCCCCTTGTCTGCTCTGCAGGTGTCGCTGTTGAAGCATCTTAATAAATGATATATATAAATGATACTGACATTTGTTAATGATTTATTTCAATCAATTACTACTATATATATATATATATATATAAAATATAAAAATAAAAGAGGAGCATCCTCCTCTGCCTCTATGGACCAGCGTCTGGTACATGCAGACCATATGCGGCGACATACGTGAATGTGTCCATGTATGCAGACACCCAGTGCAGTATATACAGGATCGTGTGCCCGTCCACTATCCACATCTGGTTTTGGATAATATTCACTCCTTTAAAGGTTCCATATGTTTGGAGCAAACAATGTGTCATCTGAAGTGTTTGAAATGCTGCCATCACAGCCTCCTGCTGGCTGGCCAACTCCAACTTCTTCTCCAATCTCTTTCCAGAAACACTTTGTCTCTGTAGTCTTGACATGATGGATCACACAAATGGGGATATCACACTTAGACAGTCACCCTGTAAGAATTACCACCTTAACATGGTGGAGGGGTTGGGGGCAATAGTCCCTGATAGGGTCTCCCAAGGCAAATTGATCCCAGGGGAGGGGCAAGACAAAGATAGATTAACAATCCCCAAATGGAACACCAAAACTGGAACCATTGAAACTACCTGGCCCAGAACAGGGAGACAAGGGCCTATACCTAGAGCCAGATCTGGAATGGGAGCTAAGCACAAGCATCTGGCTGCTAAGCCTTTCCCCATGAGGCCCAGTACAGCACAGCCTGATAAAAGACCATGGAGCCACCACCCTGTAGGCCTACCATCGTGCCATGGAACCAGGCAGCAGGCCATGATGGGGACCCAGATATGCTGACTGCTAGCATCACAGACTGGTTCTAGGGACATTTAACATCACCTCTCTTGCAGGAAAGTAACCAGCGCTAGTGTGGGAGGTGAAGTGGTACCAACTAGATATACAGTAGCCTAGCTGTGCTCACCTGAATATGGCTGCAAGGAGTATCTGGTCTCCCTGGAGTATCTGGTCTCTGGAAAGGATACTGCTGAGGAACTCTATTGTGAGGTCTTTAACTCCCACTCATGGAAGAATATTTTCATGCATGCTGTAGGAGGTTGGGGACTTGGAATCTGAGTGGGCTATGTTCAAAGCCCCCATTATGGAGGCAGCTGCTCAGAGTTGTGGTTATAAGGTCATCGGTGCCTGTCGTGGCAGCAACCTGAGAACCCACTGGTGAAGGGGGCCGTCAAACTGGAGAAGGATGCCTTTCCGGCTTGGCTGGCCCAGCGGTCTGCTGAAGTAGCAGACAGGTACTGGCAGGCCAGAGGGGCTGCAGCTGTAGTGGTTGCAGACACAAAACCTGCATGTGAGAGGAGACTATGGAGAGGAACTTTCAGTTCTGGATAACTGTTGCATGACTCAGGCAGGGATACAAGCTGCTGAAATTAGTTTTTTCTGTAGGGTGGTTGGGCCTTAGGCTACGTCCATACTACTACGCATTCAATTCAAATGCATCTCTTTGCTACATTTTTGCGTCCCGGCCACTGAAAACAAAGCCTTTTGGAAACGCAGCTGAACCTGTTTTATTTTGAAAACTCCGGGGTTGCCTTGTAGTCTGGACGGGTGAAAACAGAGACCTTTAGAAACAATGGCGTAGACACCCACAGTGGCTCCCTGATTGTGTCTTTTCTGCCTTGACCACCAGTGGTGAAAGTAGCATGATAATGAAACACAAGTGTTACTGACCTTGTTGTCTTTGCTAGCAGCTGTTGAGGAGTTAAATTCTACATTTTAAAATTACAATTGTCTCTGCTGTTCCTCGTTCGTAGTATTTTTTGCAAGTAATCAACCGCAAAGTAGACAATCTGCTTCCTGTTTCCACCGGCTCGCACATGCTCAGTGTACATTGCTCATGTATGTGTGTGTTTTCAGGTGTGAACTTATTGACAGAGATTGTTTCTGATACAGAGCTAATATGGTCATCTGGACAGAGATCACCTTCATTTGAAAACGCCTTTTTTGAAATAAAAACGTAGTTGTGTGGACGTTGCCTTATAAATAGGGTAAGGAGCTCAGACATCCAGAGGCAGCTCTGAATAGATACATTTGCATCAAAAGGAGCCATCTGAAGTGGTTCAGGTATTTGATCAAGATGCCTCCTGGGCTCCTAGGAGGTTTTCCTTGGGATAGACCCAGAACACACTGGTGGGATCATGCTGTATATCTGGGAACACTTGGGGGCCGCCCTAAATTATAAACTGGAAAGGTGTGGTGAGTAGTGTATCAGATGCTGTTAGATGACCCAACAAGCACCCTCAAACAAGGACCCCCCTGGAGAGGAAAGTGGAGAGGTGATGGGGAACACTACCATCAGTCAAGTGGCAAAGACACTGGACAAGAGACCATTCACACCCACAAAAACTGTACATTTTCATATCAAGTCATTATTTGGATTGAAAACATTAAATGACATAAATTGTTGCAACACCTTAGTAGAGCATGGATTATTATTATCACTGCAAGAGTCAATTGTTTGTGGGGCTGGAGTCCGGCCTGGGCCCTTTGCTGCATGTCATTCCCTCTCTCGCTCTCTCCTGACTTTCCTGTCTCTTTCTACTGTTGCTGCAGACATCAAAAGCAGAAATGCCAATAAAATAATCATAAAAAAAACCCTATATTGCTTACTGTTGTTGAGATTGAGGAAATGACCATAGGTATTCTCATTGTTACACAATTAAATTCTTCTTTGACATGTCTCAGCTACTGAGCTCTCCACCAGTGTCTGACCTCTCCCTGACCTGTGTGTGATTGCAGACTAGCAGAGTGACCAGAGGTTGACCTCTGACCTCTGACTCCCTCGTGCCTCTTATCTCTGCGCAGCTCGGTGTGTACATGTAGGTGTCTATTGATTTCTTCTGTAGCACGCTTAAATAAGACTCTACTGAACTCTACTGATCCGACCATGTGTTTCATGTGTCAGACGTGTTTGTGTCCCTGAACGCAGCTCGTTTCCTGTCCAACATCTGCACCACATAAACACCCTAACATGTGTGTGTGTGTGTGAGTGTGTGTGTGTGTCTGTCTCGAGCCTTTGATTGTGTGTGTGTGTATACACAGGCCTTAGTGTGGATTACTCCCCATATATCACTCTGTATGTGAGTGTGTGTGTGTGTGTGTGTGTGAGTGTGTGAGTGTCTGTATGTTTCTCTTCCTTTAGCAAGTGACTACGACACATTTGGCTTTCCACACACAGTGATGAAGAGGATATCTGAGCTACTCTTCTTCTTCTATTGTTCTATTTTAAAATTCTGTGTCTCCTTGTGAATCGCAGTTTATTCTGCCAAATGTGTGTGTGTGTGTGTGTGTGTGTCTTTGTCTCTGTGCATGGTATGTCTCCTTTGTGTGTGTGTGTGTGTGTGTGTGTGTAGCCAAGTGATTCACTTATCCTCTCCTTCAACATTCCTGCTGAGCAGAGCAGAGGTCACTGCCAGGACAAGTCCCGGTGTGTGTGTGTGTGTGTGTGTGTGTGTGTGTGTGTGTGTGTGTGTGTGTGTTTGTGTGCAGGGCCTCCCCTGTCCAGGATGAAGAATGGAGGGAGGGAGGTGAAGGAGAGGTGAGAGGGTGACAGGGAGGAGGTCAACCTGCGGTCAAATACAAACCTCCTCCTCCTCCCTACACCTACTCCTCCTCACCCCACGTCTTTTTGCCTCTTTCTCTTCTCCTCTCCTCTTCCTCTTCACTCCATCGTGTTTTCTCTTCTTCTTCTTCTCCTCTTTCTTTCTTTCTCCTCCTCGCTTCCATTTTGTTTTTTTGTGCCTTGTCCTCTTTTTCTTCCTTCGCTTTCGCTTCCTGCCCATCTTTCCCTCTTCCTCCCATTACTTTTTGTTTGTTTGTTTTTTCCTGACTCTCCTTCCCTACACACACACACACACACACACACACACACACACACACACACACGCACACATACAACACACACACACACACACACACACACACACACACACACACACACACACACACACACACACACTCACACACACACACGCACAAACACGCAGCCATCACCCAGAATGTGACCCTGAGCAGTAATGGACAAAAAATGAGAGTGAACTTTGACCCCCTCCTTCCATCCCTCCTTCCTCCCTTCCCTTTCCATTCTTTTCCTCCCTCTGTCCTCCCTCTACAGTGTACTCACTCCCTCTATCCTTCCATCCGTCCTCCCCCCTTGCATTTTTCCCTCTTTTTTTCTCTAACAGTCCAGTAGACAGAATTCCTCTCTCCTCCATTTCCTCTATCATTTCTGTCGTCCCCCCTACTTCTGCTCCTAGTGGTCATGTCTCTGTTCTGCTTTCCTTGTTAATTCAACGGGAAGATTATTATGTATTTTAGTGGGAATAATATATATAAATGTTTTAAATCATTGGTTTTCCTTCTGCTCTGTGTTTGTTTTGCATGTTGACTGACAGAAGAGAGAAGTCAGCTACTGTCACTGAACATTTTAATATTCATTCACTCCACTATGTGTATATCTGTTGTTTGGATGTAATACACATGAATGGTACATATAAATAACTAACATTCATTCAATACATTTACATGCCATTCTGCCTGTATCTATTGTTTTAATGTTGAATTTATTTGACATTGTGATATTTAGCAATAAACATTTTACTGATGCTTTGCTTTATTTATCTTAACTTCATAATTGTGGCCTCAATAATCATTAACAAAGATACAGATTAAGGTTTTGTTGTATGAAGTATATTTTAAGGGTTCATAGCAAACCCTATCAATCTGGTTTAAGTCAGTGTTTATCCTATAATTCACATTAAAACCGAAAATCTTGTTTTAGACTAAGATCAATACTAGACATTTCTTCATTTCTAAATCTTAAGAAATCCAGATGAGTTTTTGGATCATATAGAATTTTAATGAGCATACACTGGCTCTCACATTGTCTGCAATACTTCATTAATTTATTATAGAAATGTAATGTTCAAGAGACAGTGATTATTCTTGCTACAGGGATTTTTTATTCAGGTCTTCGGACCTCCAGCTTTTTCACTAGTTTAAATTGGTAATCAAAGTCATGTGACTGTGATTGTTATTTTTATGTATTATTATATTTTCTGTCTTTATGTATTATTATTATTATTATTATTATTATTATTATCATCTAATAAACACACTAAAAGTTGCCTTTGAAGATACAGTACATCTGGTCTTCTGATTTCATGCCAAGTTTAATTGATATGTGACAAACTAAATTCTTAATTTTAGTTATTTATATAAGTTTATAGCAGACACACACAGAGAATGGTTACACTGATGGTTACACTGAATCATAAATCCATACAAATTTCCCACAAAGGTTTCTTTTTATTGCATGTATTTCATTTTGTAGATGCAGTTTTAATTTTAACAAGGTTGCTACTTCCATTAAGGTTGTTTATTTGATATGAACATATATCAATAAGAATTCAATAAAAATATATAAAAACAAAATAATTGTAAATAAATACATTTACACAAATTTACAATTTATACAAATACAAAATACAAATCTTTTTTTTTAATTAAATAATAACAATAAATGATAACAATAAATAAAATAATTACAAATGAGCAAAAAGTATCATCATTTTTGGGAAACATTTCATACGTCTCTAATACAGAATTACATAAAGAGGAAAAGGCATCACTTTATCAGAGATTTTATTACATCATTACAAAAATACAATAAAAATACAAACAAAAATTCTAAATCAAATGTAAAATATATGATATTTTTGGAAGTAAATAAGCAACTGGTTTGATTCAACAGAGGAACAGAAGTCGACTGCTGATACTTGAGCATTTGGATATTAAAATAAGTTACTGATCACCACAACATGTAAATATTGACATCATTCTGAATTCATAACACACACACACACACACACACACACACACACACACACACACACAAACACACACACACAAACACACACACACAAACACACACATTTGGGCCTGTAATATCCAAACTCTTAGGCTTCTCGGCCTTTTTGCTTTGCGCCACCTGCTGGTTGAAAACATTTTTAAAAATTCCTTATGTTTTCACTACTCTGTCAGAGACACTTCAACAGTAAATAGTGAAAAGTATTAGGGGTCAAAGGTCAGAGGTGAAGGGATCAGAGCAGACAGAGGAGCTGGAGATGGTCACTGCTTTTTTTCACTAAGTGGACATATAATGTTTAGCCCAAAGAAGGTGTTTCTGAGGTGAACTCACTGGCCATAGGTGATTCAGTCTCACAACAAAGACCTTTCTTCATCATCTCACTGGCAGAGGTCCCTTTTCAGTCAGATATAGAAGTACAAAATGAATTTTGATTTTTTCACCCTTAATGTCCCACAGAACATGAACTTAACTCCTGTTGTTGTCTGTTAATTGTTTTGTTTATGTCATAGCCTGTATATTGTACAGTATATGTTTGACATTGTGAACTACTGCTTTACTTTTGTTTAGAAAATGCTTTTTTTCATTTACTTTTTAATGTTATATTCATTTTAATGTCAATAATATTTGTTACTAATAATAATAATAATAATAATAATAATAATAATAATGATAATAATATATTTAAATCATTCTATTAGGCTATAACAGTACATTCAAACAAAAGAAAATGCATTATAAGCAGCCACCAGAAAATGAATTGCTAATCCTTCTGATAATCTGTTTAATCATTTAAGTAATATTTTGAGCAAAATGCCAAACTCTAGCAGGATCCAGCAGCCAACTTTGTTATTTTCCCTTTTGTACATTAATGTAAACTGAGTATCTTAATAAATGTGACATAAGGGAAACTATTTTCCAAGTAAAGGTTAATCAGAGAATAGGTTTTGAGTGTAAAATCTGAATCTGCAAATAAAAAAAAATAATTTAAATTCTATTGTACTTCAGTACAATAACTGTTACAAGTTTTAGAACCATAAATATATAGAGAGAGGAGAATTTGTTCCAGACAGTGTGAAAAAGAAACAACATTTAGACATAGGAAAGAGAGTTAACAGTTTAAATCAATATACAAGTTAAATCAATATTTAAATAAATAAAAAAAGACCCTTTTATATCTCTTTTTCTAATCAGGTGTTTAAAAAACATGTTGAGTTATGAATATGGCTGGAGTATCATACAATGGCCTCAACACACACACACACACACACACACACACACACACACACACACACACACACACACACACACTAACCCTAGTGAGAGAGAGAGAGAGAGCTCCTTCTAGATCACTTACTGCAAAGCATTTAATTAGCTTTATTAAGTCTAAAGAAAACGAATAAAAACAGATACAAGACATGATCAAAAAACACGACCCAGAATTCTTAGTCATGTCCTAGCCTGTCTCGAGCACTGTGTCCATCTGTCAGTTACTATGACATCGCTAACTTGATTTCTATTATCGTTAATCAACCGCTAATACTTGGCCAGAAGTACTCCCATGTGGACTTTTGGTTTGGGGCCAATTTTGGTTCAGCCCCCTCAGTTCCAATTAAGGGAAATCTTAAAGCTACAAAATAGTGGGGGTGTTATGCAAAGCTACCATCTGTAACTGTTTATGGTACAATAAAATCTGTATTCAGATTTATAACAAAGGTGGGTTAAGTGAATTAGAGATAGTTAGAAATATTGTTTTTTTTTATTTGTTTTAGACTTTTCATGCTTACACATTTAGCTGCAAACAACATATACAGAGTGATGTTTAAGTATATACAGAAATTTATCAAATAATACTGCATGTTTCTTTTTGGAAATGTACTTTTTTTCTCAGTGTGTATTTTTATTTCATACACAAACAGACACATACTGTACTTCCCCAGTCTCTCTGTCTGTGTGTTTCTCCCCTCAGTACTGGATGGAGTCTGTCTGCTCCACTTCATTACACACTAATCAATATTTTAGAGAAGCTCTCACACATTCATCACAGGAGACCTCGTTAGGGAGGAACTACCTCCTTGTCTGTCTCTCCCTCCAACACGTACTAATTAGTTTTTTTTTTAAATCCCTCTCTGTGACTCTAACTCTCTCTTCTTGTCTTACAGTTCTGGTGTTTTGCCAAAGTAGTAAATCAAAAAGTTTGAGGGAGCCATGCAGTAATGAACACAGCGTGGTGCTTTTGTGTTGGTGTTCAACAGAGAGAGATAGAGAGAGAGAGAGAGAGAGAGCGAGAGAGAGAAGAGAGATGGCTTGTCTCATATGCTCTTGTGGAAAAAATCTGTGTGACCTTGACTCACCCTCACACCACAAGTGAACACACAATTAAAGAAAAACACACTTCCACTGTGACACATGTGCACCTGCAGCTCTGCATGTGCGCAAGCAAAGGCAAAAAACACAGGCACAGACACACACACACACACACACACACACACACACACACACACACACACTGTATTTTTGCTGTTTGTCTGAGATGTGCTGAAACGACAGCAGGGCGACACATGCTGTCTCAGAGGTGAACTGCAGTCTCCAGTGGCTCCTCAGTCAGCTCATATGATCCAGTCTGTTATGTAATATTATAGTGACTAAATGATGAAAACATAAAACACACACTGCAACATTTTTAAGATTGGTTAACATTCCTACTTGTACAATCCCTTTAACAGGGTAGAAATCAGTGGTTAATTAATGATCTATGATTATTAATTGTGAGTGTAATTGTTCTCTAATATAAACTTTGGCTTTATTGCCTATAAATGTGAGCTGTCAGGACCAGTTAAAGCTAAAAACAGAAATCAATTAGAACAATACAGAAGTGGAAGTAATATCTTTCCCTAAATCTCAGAACGACGACCACACTGAGGCCGGGGGGGTGGGGGGTGGGGGGGGGTAATATTCTGAGAAAAACATCAGGAATTCCAACATTAAAATCGTAAATTTATTCTCTGAGTTTAAACTCTCAAATTTACGAGAAAAACCTTGGAAGAATGGTGGTTTTTTTTTAATTTTGTTTATTTTTCATTATTTTCATGGAACCACATCGATCAAACTCATCACACCACAGACGCTGCAGCTTGCCATGTATTACACCTGCCGCAGATTAACCAATCAAATTATACTTTGCAATCTGATTCAGCAATACAGAAACACTTGTGATTAAACAATTCATTTAAACCAATTTGTCAAATGTGCGTAGACCCCGGCCAGTGAAAGATGCTTGCCTTTTAAATTAAATTGATACTGAGTTATCATGAGCATCCAAGGCTAATTGTCAATAAATTGATTAGGCAGGTGACAGGCTGCTTTTTCCTTTCACAGAGTAGCTTGCCTCAGCCGCAGACATAGAGAAATAGAGCATTGTATCGATGGCGTTGTAACAGGCTGCAGATCCAAGGTTAACCCTGCTGCAGGGCAGAGCCAGGGCACAGGGTCAGAGGTCAAAGGTACGGAGGTCAGGCGGACAAAACACAGATAGAGACAGAGGAATGTGATCAAAGGTGTGATTATTGTATAAGAAAATATGGCATTAAATATAAGTATTCAATATAATAATATATTTTTTTGTATTAGAGGCATGTAACTGTATGTTTACACTGATTGAAATAAGTATGTATTTAATTAGATATTTTTAGGGGGCATTAGAAAATGGTTTGAGTCCAGGGCTGAGACAGAATGTTTTAAGTAATATCCTTAACACTATGCTGCAGGACACATTCACGTTCACACTGCTAAAAGAATGTGTACACATGTGGTCCAGACCTCCTCTGAATGTGGTCTGAGTGACTGGATCTTAAATGTGTCTTCAATGCACCTTTGGTGCGTTCACACCTGAACTTTGAGCTGACCACTTGTGATTTTGAATTTTGGTTAAAATAAGTACTTTGTTAAGGTTAGACGAGTAATAAGAAACAACGTTAACTGTCAGTTAATTAGTTAAGTTATACAGCCGCTAGAGGGCTCTGTCACTTCAATGTAAATATGTTGTTTTGGGGCTTTTGCTGCCTGACACAACTGTTAAATGTCACTTACCAATAAAACTTAATAAGGGGTCATAATAAACTCCTGACACAAACGACTTATGGGGCAATTTTTACAGGAGTTTTATTACTGGGGTCAGAAATGACTAAAATCATTGCCACATGGTTGTTCGCCTCCACCAACCAGTGAAGCTGCAGGAGATATGGTCATCTCCCTTTCCTGAGTTACAGCGCTGAATTATGGCCAGAGGGGTTTCTGCAGAACATGATGAAGTCACAGTGAAGTTGACCTTTGACCATTAAAAAATGTCATCACTTTATCCTATTAGACATTTGTGTTAAATTGTGTCATAATTAGTGTATGAATTCCTGAGTTAAAAACGTGATTTGTGAGGTCACAGTTACCTTGAACTTTGACCTTTGCCTGCCAGAATCTAATCATCCCTGAGTCCGAGAGAATGTTTGTGCCAAATCTGAAAAGTTCCCTCAAGGCGTTACTGAGATATCACATTCAACAGGGCAAAAACTTATTTTGTGACTTCTTGACCCACAGTGACCTTTTGACCTTTATCCACCAAATTCAACCAGTTCATCCTTGAGTCCAAATGGACAAAAAAAAAACCCTGAAGGCATTACTGAGATGTCACATCCATGGACAACCGGAAACCAATGGACACACATAATGTCTCCAGCTCTGGTTGTCGCTGGTGCAGAGGCATATCAAAATATATAAATATCATTTGGAATAGGGTGTATGATTGCTCTGCTCAAAATTACCAGTAAATACAGTAAATATACATTTACTGGTAATAACTTGTTTATACAGATAAAGTGCGTGTGTAGTTGGAATTTCTGCATGTGTAAATTTTATTTTGGTATGTTTGGTAGATTACAGAAGTACTGAAAGGCGAACGGTGGCCCTGTGGTCTGATGCACTCTGGATCAGGTTTTCCTCAAGGACCTCTCTGCCTGCATTCATCCTTAATTCTAGGTCTGTCTCGACTGCTGAGAAAAAACCCCATAGCATGAAGCTATGCACCATGCTTCACTGTAGGGATGATATTATTGAGGCACTGAGCAGTTGGAGTTCTTAATGCGAGTAAAAATGTTTATTAATATATTTATATATTTTAGCCAATAAAATTCTTCACCTCCAGTAAATATACAGTATAATGATGTCTAATCATTTTTAGTGTATATATAATTAATAAATTCTGAACCCAGGAATCATACATGCTTTATATGACTTTTGTCACAATTTAATTCACTTGGATTGAATCCTGTTTTTTTACTGGAGAAAAAAAGGGTCAAAAGTAACCAGATATACTGAATATCTACTGGTACAAAATGAACATTGACATAATATGAGCAGCCAATAAAAGGTATTAGACCTGTAATCAACCCTTTGTAAAGCTGTGGAAATGTGTTATTGTTGTTGAAATTGATCTAAGTTGAGTTATATTTGACATAAACTTTTGGTGGTGGTTTTTATTGAAGACTCTGTTCATGTTTTCATCTTATTCATTTGTGTGCTGACTTAATTTTAAAGTGATATTCTAACCTTTAGCAGTTTACATATTGTACACACCAGTCTGAGCTTTGATTTCTGTGTCCACAGTCAATACACTAACACCTTTCTCTGTGGTCGTAAAGAGGGAGGATCTAAATACACAACAACAGCAACATCCTTCACTTACAAGGCAGTAGTACACACACACACACACACTCAGACACTCACGCCAATGAGTCTAATAAAGCATGACCTATGTCTGACCCTGGAAGTGAGGGCGAAATGACGGGAAGAGGTCAAGAGGTCAAAGAGAGAGAAACCAAGAACTTTATATTAATATCTAAATATAGTCATGAAGAAGTGCTGACCGTTTAGGATTGATATTGTCAGGATTATAGTCTTTCTTTCCCTTTTTCTCTGATCAGACCCATTTGTTTACTTCCTGTCTCCTGCAGTGCTGTCACCATGGCGACAGGTTGACACGACAGCATGACCTCTCTGTAACCTCAGTGGCGTGGAAGTCTACCCCCCCAACCCTCCACCTCAGTTGCCCTGCAGAGGTGAATTTTAGGTTGCGACCGCAGTCAGAGGTCATGGTGAGGTCGTACGGAGGCTGAACTTTTTATTTTGATTTGATTTTGGACCATAAATGATTTGTAAGAATTTGTACATTTTTTAAAACATACAATTCTGATACTGACAGAAAATGGCAGAGTTGGTAAATATAGTTCACTGGTATGCAAATTTCAGATTCAATTGCAGATCAGCTAATGTATGTGTCGGTTCTGTCAACACAAAATATTAGAGCCAGCGCAACACTGCACAGTTCTATTCCCAAGTAAAACTTAAAGGGCTTATCCACTGATTTTATGATACACCCCTATAAAGTTAAATCTGTTGTGGAAGACAGATAAAAAAAAACAGAATGTGCCGATGAGGCACACATTTCCTGCCTTTCCTGCTATAGGTTAAGCTCCTAAAAGAACTGAATCCTACATTTCCCACAATGCAACTCCTCAATCTCTCTTATTTGACTGTCCCATCCAGTTTGTGAAGTAGGCTGTCTGTTTGTGGTTTACAGCCTCAAGTTGAAATAAACCTGATGACACCATCATGATAATTTTTATCAAACCATCTGTGGAGGACCAGGAGAGGGAATCCTCAGAGCAGAATGTAAGTTGGAGGGAAAACTGAGAGCTATGGAGGCATCAAAAGCTGTCAGAGAACGTCACAGGCCAAGGGAAACCCAACAAAAGCACAACTGGACTGAACCACCTTAAAATCTGACTTGTCTTTTTTTAAATTTTATTTGATCCATTTTCTTTTATGATTTTCACTATTACCAGTTTCAATCCACCCTAAAATTCTCTCAGGACCCCAGATAGCTCAAAAGATGTACCCAGACTCGTCTGTTTGTTATCATCTAGTCAGATAAACACTCCAAGCAACTCAAACATAAGTAATAGGATAAGTGCAATTATTATTGTTTATTTATTTTTACACATACAGCAGTGGGGTTTGTGAGACCCCAAACAATAAGAAAATGAAGCTAATGTCTAACACAAGAGTAACAGTAAATTAGCTTTCATGAAAATTAATTTCTGCTGCCAAAGGAAAAGAGGAAAGTTGATAAAGAAAAAGAAAAAAACGATGAGAACAAACTGTTCAGTTGTGATGTAGGTGTTCATAAAGTGTACATCGAGTCTGACCGCACGAATACAGTCCGGCTACAGTCCCCATGTTTTTATTATTGTATTTAGATGTTATTCATATGTATTTAGATGACTTGTTTGTCCATTTGTCCTGGTGTGAGTCTCTGAAGTGAGATTATGAGAAGTTATGACTCATATTTATGACACATACAGAAAATATGTTTATCTATTTCAAGGCGATCGCGGTTACAGAAGTGTTTGTCTGTTGGTTTTTATGATTTTATAGAGTGACTTCTTTTGACCATAGCACGCTCCTGGTCCCTCACTCTGCAGATTGATAAGGTCTGTTCTTCCTTTAGGTGTTTTAACCATTTCAATTACATTACATCACTCATCTGATAATAAATAATTAAGTAATTTGCAAAATATCTTTTAGTTTTTTAGTGTCTTGTAATCCATGTACAACCTGCTTTGGCATATACTGAACTTAATTAGGGTCTTATTTATGGTTAAGAACTCACATTTTAATTTCAGTCTAAAAAATTGTGAATAATCTGATCCAGCATCTGCATTGGCATTGAACCATGAATATCCATCAGCACTCAGCAGTTATTACTTTATTATTACATGATTATTCTGTACTCATGGGTCAGACCACACCTTTATTTAAACTCAGCCTTCATTTTTATATCAACTACACACCTGTAAAGTTTCATGACTGTATCTTGTACCATTGCAGCACTATCGCAGTGAGAAAATGTGTCCACTGAACAAAGTCCTGGCAAAATATTGGTTGTTCCTGCTACAGAAGGTGTCTCCAGGACCACATTTTGCCATGATGACACACTCACACACACACATACACAAATGCACCAAGACAAGCATTTTGCAACTTCATGCTTGCAACACACTCAGACACACTACATAAACACTCTGAAAGATATTTATGAGTTTCCTTTGTTATTAGTGAGAGAGAGAGAGAGAGAGAGAGAGAGAGAGAGAGAGAGAGAGAGAGAGAGAGAGAAGGAGGGAGAAAGAAAGAAAATCTAAACTAGCTAATTAAACTGAATTCCTTAATTTGCTCGACCCCATCTTTCTCTTCCAGGTTGTTACTATAGAAACCCTGTAATTTAGCTGTTACACAAAGTTTCCTGCTGAGTTTCACCTTCAGAAAACACACACACACACACACACACACACACACACACACACACACAGACAGCTGCGAGGTGGCCCTGTGCTCTGCAGTGGCGGAGTTAAATGTTTGAATGGAGGGTTGTAAATTCATCACAGAGATTTATAACACATCAACACACACACACACACACACACACACACACACACACACACACACACATGCACACAGCAAGTCCAGGAGGAGGAATTTACAGAGCAGAGTCAATTGAATCCTCTAAGCCCTCTCTCTCTCTCTCTCTATCTCTCTCTCTCTCTCCCTCACTCCCATTATAAATGGACTTTAAAGGAACAGTTCAACATCTTGTTCACTTTCTATCAGACAGTTAGGTGTTCAGGTTGATATCACTCATGTCTGTATTATAACTATTATCCTACCGCCAGGAGCTGGTTAGCTTAGTTTGGCATAAAGACTAGAAACAGCTCGCTGCCAGGATGTTTGTTTGTCCCGACTGTTCTGCTCTGTTCCTGAGTCCTGCCACATCCAGAAATATTCAGATGACACAGCTATTGTGGTGCGTATCAGGAACGGGGAGGAAGAGGAGTACAGGGATCTGACGATGGCCTTCAGTGAATGGAGTGACAAGAACTGCCTCCTTCTGAACACCTCCAATACCAAGGAGATGGTCAGGGACTTTCGGAGGTCTAGGCCCACCCTTCAGCCAGTCAACATTCGAGGGAAGGACATTGAGGCGGTGCACACTTATAAATACCTAGGTGTGCACCTGGACAGTAAACTGAACTAGTCCCTGAACACAGATGCCATCTACCTCAAGGGGCAGAGCCGGCTCTTTTTCCTCAGGAGGCTCAGGTCCTTTGATGTTTGCAGTGAAAGGCTGCACATGTTTTGCCAGTCAGTGGTGGCCAGTGTACTCTTTCATGCTGCAGTCTGCTGGGGCAGCAGCATGTCCAACATGAAGAGACTGGACAAGCTGGTTAAAAAGGCTGAGTCTGTGCTTGGCAGGAGTCTGGACTCACTCAGGACTGTTGTGGAGAGATGCATGCAATGTAAGATGGAGGCCATCTTGGACAATATCAACCATCCTCTCCACAACATTCTGGCAGGACAGAGAAGCAGCTACAGCTGCAGCAAACGTCTCATCTCACTGCGCTGCAGAACAGAGAGGTTCAGGAGATCCTTTGTTCCCACTGCCATCAGGCTATACAACACCTCAGCCAAAGGAAGTGGACTAATCTAATTATTATTGTTTATTTATTATCAGCAGTTTTTATTATTATTATTATCATTATTATTATTATTATCAACAATGAGCTAATGGACACATGAATTTCCCCTAGGGGATAAATAAAGTATCTATCTATCTATCTATCTATCTATCTATCAATATATATTGATAGGCTTTGGGATGGATATACAGTATATTAATGTAAGATTTGTCTACAATATAAGCATACATACATGAACATATACATATTTGTATGGGCAAGACATGTCAATATGTGAAATTATTCCAATTTCTAAAGGGTTTTATATATAATTTTTACATATGTTTATATATTATTTTATATAAATGTATATATATTTTATACATGGAAATTCAATATATTTACATATATTATATTTGCATATGGGGTCTAACACAGCCAAAATTAAAGTCCAATCAAGTTTCTCTGTTGTAAGGATTTACAGCTATTCTGTGTCTTGTGTGACTGTAAACTGAACAAACAATTTGATGATGCCAACTTGGGCTGAATTGAATCACTACATGTAATGTAAAAAAAGGTTGCGTGAAGTGATGACCCCACAGAGAACTATCATCAGCTCTGCAATTCCAGCACTACAGCTGCAGCATCGTTGGGTTTAATCCACAACTATTTTGGTTCAGTCTCACCACATTCATCAACATTATTTCCAGCATCAGACAAGAAACATCTGACTCACTGTGTACAGCCTTTAGCAGGTAAGAGTTTTTTTCTCAGGAGTTGGCTGAGACCAAACCAGAGCTAAAAGGAGAATGAATATTGGAGTTAAATTTGACAACATACAAATGCTAATGTTGCTCTGTGTCTGTTGGATGTACAATATACACAGGGAACTTTCTGCGTAGAGCTTTGCCATTTAAGTGACAGGGATCAAAGGTAACAGGACCCAAACTCGAACAACACAAAGGGGTAGGTGCAAAGTGCCGACAGGATGCTAGTGAAAAAACTGAAGTACACCCGGGATACAAAAATCCAAAATCCAAAGTAATCCAAACAGTGAGCAAAATTCAGGACCAATCACGGAAGGAATCATCAGAGAAACTCAACAGACGAACTGACAAAGAACTAGGAGCACAGAGACAAGGGAGGCTGGGATAATAGGACACAGGTGAAACGCATTAAGAAAAGAAAGACAGGAAGTAAAACAACCATGGCACCCACAAGGTAAGTAATTTCAAAGTAAAACAGGAAATAAACAAAAGCCAAACATAAAGAATCTAAACAGGCATTGTAGGGGCAGATCATGACAACAGGCTTGATAAGATGAGGTGTTTGCAGCTTGATTGACTGGCCTGTAAAATCGATGCTGCTTTAGCCCTAGTTTATTCGCCATGACCACAATCTTTCCGTAACATAAAGCATACAGTAGCTGGGTTTCCATCGCAGCTTTGCACAACATAGACACGATTTTTTAAAGAAGTCGACAAAACACTATTGCGAATGTTCTGTTTCCTTTGAGTGATGTTATGTGAATAAAGCTGGGGATTCTCCTCTCACAATATCATTCCAATTTAACATGATGACAGATTTCCAGCAGTCTGCCTCTTGGTTGGAACTGATCCTGGAAATGATATGACAGTGTTTCAATTTCACTTTTGTGAAATGTTGCTTTGTGGAATAGTCTGAAAGTTTTTCTGACTATTGTTTCCATTACTCGTTTTTTTAGTTCTGAATTTCAAATTGCGCATTGGGCAAGTTAATGGAAACACGCCCAGTGTTAGCAAGAGAGAATCAGGAAAGTGATCATGAGAATTATTTCTAAACCCTGCTCTTATTGGTAACTGTTGCTCCACCATCCAATCTTCCGCTCCAGGGCAGTGTACATGCAGTTACAGTGATAAGGAGACAAATCGTTTAAAGTCTTTAGGTATTTTTGCAACAATGGGATTTCTCACAGAAGAAAACTAAAGCCACTCATCATTTCTAGCCAATGACAGACAGTTTTGTTGTCTTAAGTACCACCTGTAACTGGAAGATTTAATCAGCTGTACAACTCCACAAACTGTTAGTGACACTGTGTCTGCAGCTGACTCATTTTAAAACAAGAATCTTGTAAAATGGTCTTAAATGTGCTGTGTTGAGTTTTTTTTTTTCTTCTTGCAAATAACCAAAAGTTATGTTTACATTCAGTGTTACTCATCAGCAACTCATTGTGAGTGTTACTGAGGTCTAAGAGACATGTTGAATGCATCCACATAAACAGAATAGATAAACAAAACAGGGGCAAAACAGCTCCACTACTAGACATCAAAAACTCCACAGGGAGCCTTTACACTTAATTGAAAAGATAATAAATTTTATATCTTTATCCTCATGATTCTCAAACATAGCTCATTTAAACATGAAAGAGGCAATAAAAAACATTTAACCAGAAAGAGACAGAGGGTAAAGACACAAGTTACTGTTTTCTTAAAACATCTTCTAAACTGACTCTTTTGTGCTTTTTATCATGACAGAGATGCAGAAAAGTAATTATTGTTGATTTTACTGCTTTTTAAACGCCACTAAAAACCTCACATATGTCCTTTTATATCTTCCAAATCGAATGAATGGATCATCAGAAGAGGTGAAGGAGGTAATTAATGAGGATTGTGACTGTGTGGAGACAGACAGAGAGGCAGGAAGGTAGTTATTGCCAACATTACTGCTTTTTAAATGCAGCAGAAGCTGTGAGAGCTCACTAACCATTTACAGCTTCAGAAGAAATTTCAAACAGCAAAGTGTGAAAAAAAAAAGCATAGAGAAGAGATTTTCAACAAGATGGAGCTTAGGAAGGTGATTATTGTGGTTGTTATTGGCTCTTAAAAGGGCATTACGCCAAGTGTTACCGCCCCATTGTGTGTATGAATTTGGGAGTAAAGTTGTGAGGTGTGTGTTTTGATTCAAGAGCAAAAGGTACCTGTGAGCTCCCTATTCATTCATCACCCTCCTGATCAGCACCTGTCCTCCATCAATCCACTGCTGTTCTGCGCTTCACTGTGCAGACTCATCATGTGACCAGGACACGGACTGACAGAGAGACAGTAGGGGCACATTTTAAAAGTCAAGTTTAGAAGTTACCAGACTAACATTTGTCGTCCTGAGGCCTGAGATCTGAGGTTATCGTGGTAACGCCGGGTTTTCAGTCCTACAACGGTGGTCCACATGTTACTGGGGTAAATCACCATGCAGATAAAACAGTTAAGTTTCATGTTTAAGTTCATGTCAGACTGTTTCTGCTGCAGAGAGGAGAGAAAGGAAAGAGGAGGGAAGTAGTTGATGTCTGATGAGTCAGTCTGACTGAAATGTTCATTTATAATCATGGAAATCATTAACAGTGTGTGGATCATTGTTCTAATCAAAGACATCAGAGGTTTGGTTTTTATTTCCAGTTGTGGTCACAGAATCATGTCAAGTTATTCTAAAATCATCATCACTGTCAGGAATCCTTTCAGATTAAAGAGTCTTTGTTCAATTAAAATGAAGCTATAATAGTTATGATAGAGGCTATTTAGCATAATAAACTTCCCATTCTTGTTTTTGAAGCTTTGTTGGACACATGGAAAGGCTCAAACAGGAAAACTATTCCACTGATTTTTTATATTCTATATCTACTGCTCATTGTTATTGATCACTTTATTATAAACTCTTTTGTCCCTGTACGGATCCTGTAGGAATGATGACTCAGTTTTTCCAGTGATCTGATTGGTCAGTAGTTTGGCTGTTGACAGGTTTTGATCTGATCCTCTAAGGAGTTCGGTGTAAGTTACCATGGTGATTTACCCCAGTAACAAGTGAACCACCGTCGTAGGACTGAAAATCCAGAGTAAATCCTGTAGTTACCTCGATAACCTCAGACCCTGCTTCGCAGTGAAGGCCTCTGGTATCTAAGGAGAAGCTGGTTGACTTCTAGAGGGAAGGGAGCCTCAGTGCATCCTTTCCCATCTCATTTAGCCTGAAAGGGGCTAAATAAACCTGAAACCTTGTCAGTACAGAGAGAGAGAGTTAGCATTAGCACAACCACTAACACTGTGTCAGCCACTGCCAGTTACAAGCTAACAAACAATATAAACAAATAAAAGATGCTAACTGCGCTAACTGTTCTAATCCATTCGCTAGTCTCTGGTTCTGGTCTCAGACTCCTGATCTGAGTCTGGGTCTGACTGAGGCTCAAACATGTGGCTGAGTCTCTCTGATGTTTCCTCCTCTAACCACCTTGATACTCTCTGCTCTTTCACCTGAATTTCTCATTGAGGAAGTAAGACTAGATGTACGGAAGAGGATTAGGGCCACATGAAATCTTTTTTTCTTGGAATTCTGACTTTAATCTCAGAATTCTGAGAAAAAAAATGATTTCACTTGAAGAATGTGAAAAAAAGATTTTTTAGAAAAGCAGAATTCTGAGTTTAAAGTCAGAATTAAAAAATGAATAAATAAAATTTCACGTGGTCCTAATCCTCTTTCATATAGATGAGCTTTAGCCCCAGTTTTCAAATTTTTTCCCACATTTTATATAATAAACAAAATATGAATCAAAGCAGAGGCTGGCTGACGTCAGTTCAGTTTTCTTCATGGATCATGGTTTTGCCAACTTGGGGCATGTGTGTCTCCGCCTCTCCGGTCTGTGTGTGTGTGTGTGTGTGTGTGTGTGTGTGTAATAGCAGGCAGGGCTTACCTCTCCTGGCTCCTGGCAATTCTCCACAATCAGCCCATCACCTACAGCTTAAGCCTTCTCCTGTCTCAGCACCATCCTCTCCATTCATCTCCCCACAACCCTGAGTTCCTGTGTCTGCCCTGGGATCTGGATATTTTAAACTAACGTTACAGGAGCAACATTATCATTCATTTGAAGTTGTGTTTCTGATCGCCATCTCCTGAAAAAAATATCTGGCTCTTCAGCTTCTAAATGCTCGGCTATGTTCATCGGCTGGGTCTCTAACTGTGTCTGACTTGCTTGACAGCGAATCACTCAGTATCAAGATCAATAAACCTGCAGTCTCAGATAATAACTCTCTGTAGGTTCATCACGACGAACAGCCCCTTTCACATTGTCACATAAAATCATTTGATGCATTGTTATGATAAAAATATTGATTGTAGCCTATAGTCATTCTGTCTGTCAGACCTACTGTACAAACTACCACCTTCCCATCACCACCATCACCGGGAGGTCCAGAGAGCTACCGCTGATATTCTCCATCATCTACCTTCTGGCTTCACTCCACCACCACTAGTGTGCGGAATCTGGATAGTCCTGTCTATTACAGTACACGCTGTGCTCTCCTTAGTACAGTAACTAGTATCCAGGTGTCCAGTTTCAACGGAGTACTTAATTTAACTGTGCCCCGTCTTGGCTCTTGAAACTGGGTGCTGATTGGTGGATGAGCAATTAATATCAGATCCTTAATTAATCAGTCAGATGTAGTCAGTAATAATAAGATACAGTAAGCAGCATCCAGTTTCACTATAAGCTCATGGAGTGAGTAAAACTCTAACTTCAAAGTCTTAACCTTCTCACAAGCTGTACAGCTGCACTAATCAGTATTTTTATATGAACAACAGTAAATAGGACTACAGTATGTGTAACGTGTTGACGAACCCACAGATTCCGCAGTATTTCAGTGTCTTTTAGCTCATTGTTTTGTTTTTAGTAACGACATCACACAAATCATCACTGGTCAACCTCTGGACGTTTCTCCCATCTGGTACGCAGGATCTCTGGAGCTCAGCCAGTGACCATCAGGCTCTTGGTTACCTCTTTTACCAATTTTGTAGCCTTCTCCAGACACAATCCTGTCTCTGAGCTCTGCAGGCAGTTCCTTCACCTCATGCTTTGTTTTTTTTCATTTTGTTTTTTTTCCCCTGATCTGCATTGTCAGCTGTGACCTTATATACACAGGTGTCCAATCAGCTGAATTTACCACAGGTGTAGAAACAAATGATCAAGAGAAATGGAGGAACCTGAGTTGAATTTTAAGTGTCATAAAAAAGGGTGTAAGTACTTATGTCAATGTGATATGTCAGTTTTTCCATTTTAATGAAATGACTTCATCATTATGGGGTAGATTAATGAGAGGAAAATGATTTTTTGTTGGTTTGAGTATAAGACTACAACATAACAAAACACGAAAAAAAGGGGTCTTTATTGTTTTTGGGTTTTTTTTGGTGTCAAATTTAGATTGCAGTAATGCCAGATAAAATGCAAGTGAGATTCCTAAAAAGGTTTCTGTGTTCCTGTGGTAGAAACAGACATCATGCTGCATTAAGCCATGAGAAGTAAAATATTACAACATACTGCAGTTTCCATGCAATAGATATTGTAAAAAGTGAGAATTAAAATAAAAAAAAAAAAAGGGGGGTTTAAATAATATATAATATATTAATAATTTATTAATAATATATTCAGTATATTGCAGAACAATCCAGTACTGGCAGACTCTAGCAGTAGGCTTGACAAGTTTGACCCCATCCGAAGAGACAAAGTGAAATATTGACAGATGCCATCACTTGTCTTTTCTTACAGCTTTTCCATCTTTCCTCTTCATGTGGATGCACCTATTATGGTAATGAATGTCGGTGCTGTTCACCCATGGAAATATCAGCAAAGTGCATAAGTGCATCAATATGACGAGTGTTAAATTGACTCGTAATGTTTTTCAGCCTTCGACTGATTACTGGACTGACCATAACTTTAACTGCATCATACTGATGTCACACACTGAAAGCTTTCCGCTCTTCCTATACTGGATGTACAGATGTACAGATAGTAGATGTACAATGAATCATATAGAGATTAAAGCAAATAAACAGATGAAAAAAAGAAAGAAAAATAAATGTCTTTCTCTCGCCTTGTTTCTTTTGCTCTTTCTTTTCTCCTGTTCTCATCTCATACTTGTGTTCTTTCTCCATAACTGTCTCTCTCCAAATGCAAATGGAGTGGAAAGAGTGTATTTGTAGCCACGGCAACAACAACATTATCGTTAATGGTCGCCGCAGAGACGCTGGAGCTGTAATGGCCGAGAGCGCTCTGTCGCCGTGGGTTACCAGCTGGGTCTCACAGACGCACACACAAATACATTGGATGAAAGTAGTGTGTACTCCTTTCATTCAAATCCACTTTGCATTGATTTTGCAGTTTGGCTGAAAATGCAACAACTCTGCGTCTCTACCTCCATGGCTCCACCTAAATCAATCACACACACACACACACACACACAAACACACACACAAACACACGTGTACATACACACACACTGTGTTTTGGACAAGTGGCCTGTCTGAGTGACGCCAGACATTTCCACACACACAAACAAAACACACACACACACACACACACACACACACACACACACACACACACACACACACACACACACACACACACACACAGAGTGCTGGTGACGCCAGGCTGGTAGCAGTGTACTGGGTGGGTCAGTATTGAACTCACATACTAAGTAAGCTCATGACTGCCTGTCTGTCCACTCGTCTGTCTCCCTCACCCTCTCTCTATACCTGGTTTCCCTCTCTAGCAGGTCTCTCAATCTTTCCAAAGACTATAGCTCAATTTGTTTATGTCATGTCTGTATATGTGCATGTACTGTATGTATTTAATGTCCACATACTTTAGTGTTCTTTTCCCGGTTTGGTTGAGACCCCTTATTTCTAATTTGAAGGGAAATCTTAATGCACCAGCATTAAAGGAGCTATGTTTAAGTTTTGCTATTGTTACATAGTCAACGTTAGCATTTACAGCTGTTTACTTAGCAGTCATTGCAAGGGCTTCAGCCATCGCTGCATTTACAATACAAGAGGTTATAATTCGTCCTATGAGCAGCTACTTTTTCAGGGCAGCCTGGATGCTACAATTACTCGGTATTGAATATATCGAATATATATATATATATATACCGTATATATATATATATATACTATATATTTACTAACTCTAACATATATATATGTTATAGGTTAGAGTTATTACAATGCTTTTAGACTATCTTATTGTTCAATTGTGTATTTGGGATATGTTTTTAATGCACTTGTTTTTGATGCCTCGTCAGAATTGTACTGTTGTTAATAGCTTATCATGTTTTAGAACTGTGAGTGACACGTTGTGGGCTGAGACAGAAATGTTGATGAAAGATACAGCAGACAGATAACTGGTAATTAAAGGCTAAACAGCAACACTCAAGACTGTGTTATGTTTTTGGGGTTTTTTCCAGCAGTACCATTTCTCATCTCGTCCCAAAATTCCTTATTGTACTTGAAACTGCACAAGATTGCTTCATGGCTCTTGTTTTGGGTATAAAAATTCAAATCCAGTGGTTCAGGAGTCTCTGGACATGGTTGTTTCAAAGAAAGACTTTGCCTCTTACTAACCAACAGGAAAGCAAATCCATGTTTGTCCAACCCAGACCACAGAACATGTGACATGACAATAACCCATCAAAATTAATTTGAAGATGATAGCAGTACGAGTTGACCTTAAAAATTGCTGCATACTTTGATCAATACAAATCCATTACACATAACACTGCATTGCGATGGTGGACTATCATTTGCACAACCTACAACAATCCCACAGTTCTATGCCCAGCTCGTTGCACATCTTTTCCCCCTCAGTCCTGAGGAGTATCAACACTGCACTGGCAGTGGCGGATGTTTCTGCACCTGTGGTGAGGCAGGGCTCCCAGACTGAGGGGATTCTGCTGACCCAGGGGGAACTGCGGGGATCCCAGTGGTGGGATGATTGGACTACAGGGGTGTTGCGGTGAGATGCTTGGAGTGGAGTGGATGAGGAGCCTGAGGATCAGCCTGCAGTGGGTGAGGCAGGTGGTGAGCCACAAGGAAGTGGCCGGGAAGTGGAAGGCACAGACGTCTATGCGCCCAGGACTCCTTCCACGGCCTCTGGGGCCAAGACTGAGAGCGAGTGAGCAGAGGCACGCTGCTGCTCCCACCACCGGTCGTTTGCTGCTCCCTCCTGAATGCTGCAGCCTTCCTGTTTGTGACGCTTGCATAGTCCCTCCACTTCCCCCTCGCATCCTCCGGAGTCCTCTTAAAGCCATTGCCCACAGCATTTATTTTTTATCTCCAGCCAAAGTTTTGTCTTTTTTTTTTGACAAAACTTTGACTGAATTCTTGAGTTTAGAGAACAGAACTTGCCGGCGTATTCCCACCTGATCAATCAACAGAGACAGCTCTGTGGTTGTTAATTGTGGCTTACATGCCATTCTGACTTCTGCTATAGGACATCTTGGCTTTTATAGTGCAGAGAATCTACAATATGAATGGCCTCAATAATGAATGAATCATGTAATATTGTCACAACTGTTTTTTAAAATGAAGCTGTGGCTGTTTGGATGAAGTGGCTTCTTGCTAAGCAGTGCTAGCATTTGTGGACTTTGGATTGGATTCAAAGACACTGGATTGAGTCTTCTGGTTATACTGTGTAAGTGAGTATCAAATGAAATTAAATGAAATAAAATTTAAATCAAACCAAAGTCGATGTGTCATTTATACTAAGTCAATTAACCAAACTAAAAAATAATAAATACATACATAAAATAATCAAAATAATAATCAATGCTTCATCAGTGTAACTAAATTCAATCAAAAATAAAACTTAATTTGTCAGTCCACATAATTAATACCATTATATAATTATATAATCATGGGTTTTTAAAATAGAGGTGTGTTTCTCACTTTGTTGCTAAGCCCTGAGGTGCTCGTCAATCCATTCTGGACGTCAGAGGTTTGCCAGCACATGACTTACTGTCGGGAGAGTTATTCTGTCTGCTGTATGTGGGAACTGACCCAACTTTGGCCAAACATCTGTGTCCAGTGATCCTTCAAATAATTCTTCAAATGAGATTAGACAAATAAAACAAGATTTTCATTTGTTTATTAATTTTTTTGAACAATGTAATATAATGATCCATTATCTGATGCTTAAACTAAAGATTATTTATCTAAAAGTCTAACTCTCCCTAATGACATTAAAATCACAGTCATAAGGATATACTGTCACACATAAAATAATAATAAAACCCTTTTAATCATCCCTCTAGTGGGCTGTTGAAACCCAAAGCACCCCTACAAGGAGCTTCAGACCCTTTCCTGTAATCCTCTCCTTTCAATGTCTCCTCTCTTTTCTTCTTTTCTTCTCTACATGCCTCCTCTCCTTCCTTTCCTTTCCTGAATATGCGAATCAACACACACTAATCACGACTCCTACCAACGGTGGCAGTAAAGTGTCCCACAAAGCATTTGATACATTTCCTCAGAGCAGAATCTCAATTGTGTCTCCACATAGTCACATGTGCAGGCCACCTTTCTACGGAAATTTAAGGTCTCACCTTCCATCCTGTATATGTTCAGCTGAACGCACCACCAGAATACCCCTTCCCACCCTGCAGGACACCTACACCAGGAGGGTGAGGAAGGGAGCCCAGAACATCATGAGAGACACTTCACCCCCCGACAATGGACTGTTTGGACTGCTGAGGTCAGGCAGATGCCTCTGCGGTCACATGGCCCGAACCGAAAGACTGAAGAGGAGTTTCTATCCTCAGGTTATCCTAAACACACATTCTTCCTGAACACACACTGTTTGTTCTGCACTGTCACTTCACCGGCACACCAGGTCACTTTAACTGTAAAATCGGAACAAAAGAGTTATATGTATAAATGCAGATTATATATAGTTGTTTGTATATTTTTGTGCTTAAAATTCGATTTATTATGCACTAGTAATTTTTTTTTTCCTGTATTACTCCTTATTATCTTATTATCTTCTAGCACAGCAGCTGAGCTGAGAATCCCCTTCATTTCACTGTTTTACTTTGTATTTCTGTGCACATGACAAATAAAGAACCAACAGCTTTACAGATTAGACCACTGCTGACAACACCAGCCTCAACACCACCCTCAAATTTAGTTTTATAAACATCAGATCAATTTCTACTGACGCCTTACTGACAAATGATTTGTTTCTTTAGCATAAACTGGATATGATTGGTCTATATGAAACATGGCTTAAGCCAAATACTATCTTTCCTCTTAAAGAAGCTTCCACACCTAATTACACTAATGCACATGCTGCTCAAGTTGCTAAGCAAGGTGCTAGTGTGGCATTCATCTGTAAATCTACTTTCTTTAACCTCTAGTTCTGAAGTTGCCTTTAACTCTTTTGAGGCTGTTGTACTTAAACCATCTCCACCTTTTTGACACTGCACCCAAATTCATGAGTAGGCAACCCTCTCTTAGCTGCTTGCCCTTTACAGTTCATGATTTTATAAACTTTAGTGTCCCCTGGGAACACTTGCGTTGTGTTGTAAGTGTTTGCATCATGTTTGTGTATTTGGTTGTGTTGTCAGTGTTTGCAGTACATGTTGTCAAGTTGATGAAGATGATTTCTGAAGTTGTTTGTGTTTTCTTAACTTAAGTGCTTTGGGCTCTCAGGGCCTCTGTAAAAAAATATAATAGATAACGCATAAATTTCCTATGAGCAACAACTTGTCCCTGTTTTTAAAATTGCACTGGTTGTCACAATTCATTATTCATTCATTCATTCTCCCATATTCCATCAGCTTTGACATGATCTCTAATAACAACAGGCTGGTGAGCCAGTCAGAAGAGAGGAGGCTTTGACCCTCTCTTCTGAATGGCTCACTGTTTTCTGAGTGATCCAATAAAAATATAACAGATTTCAGGTAAACACTGAGAGAAACCAAATCCTGCAAGGTTGGATGGTGGGTCCCAGTGGGTGGGGCTTGGGGCTTGGCTGAGGGAGGTGACTGCTTTGTTGTGACATCACAAAGTTCCAGAAGTACTGACGGCTGGTTTTAAGGCTCAGTGTCTGAATACAGGCTGTGTGCATTTCCCTGTGGACTGAGGCTTTGATACATGCAACACATATGAAATGTAGAATTTTAATGTAGCAAAAACCTCAAAGTACCTGAAAGTTGTACTTACAGTATATGGATAACTGTAGCCAGCAAAGTACTGACTATAAATTAATAAACATTTATTATACGTCACTTGACTATTAATTGTCATTCCTTCCAAATTAGGTGCATATCCAATCCATATGTCATATTATAGCTAGGACAGTGGCTACTCTACAGCAGTGATGCCTGGTGACTCAAAACACTGTGGAGGACAGGAGGAAAGCCAGCTCAGGGCATCATGTTATTTTACACTATGTGGTTACTTATGTTCATTAAAAAATTCAGCATTAAAACAATGACACTGGGGCTTCACAATTGCATAAAAAAAAGAATAATTAGTAAAAAAAACTACTTTGTGTGACCCTGTTGATAAAAGTTCTTGGACCCGACTAGAAAACACTTGAAGTGGTTTGTAGTTTTACCTTTAAAGTGATCCTTAAAATAACTTCAAAATCATAATAGATGAAATGCTATGTACCCTTGTAAATCTCAGCTGTAACCTTTGACTCAACATGCTCATGCAGTAGCAGTCTGCATCTCAGGATCCAGTCACGGGTGAGCGGAGTGCAGCAGCATGTCAGGCTGCTGCCCACCATCGTGGGTCCAGCACGAACAGCTGAAGCTGCGAGGCCCAGGGCTTCACCAGCAGCCCAGAGCTCTTCAACCACTAACCAGCAGCATCCTGCTGCTGCTGCGGCGCCCTCCACAGTTGAAATTCATTCTTGCTGATAGTTTAACATTCCTACAAGGCTGCTTCAACAACAAGCTAACTGTTGTGCTTGCTAACACAAGTAGCTGCTACTGCTTGATAATAAAAAAAAAAAAAGGGAAAAAGAAATCTGAAAAAAAGGAATTTTGGAGTCAAAATTTAACATACGTTGTTTTTTCAACGATGCTTCTCCTGTATGTAGAAGTCACTTTACTGACAGTTCATCACACTCACGTACAATAACAACGCTACAGTGGTGGAGAATTGAAGGTGAAATTTGGAAATTATTATTCGACCAACATAATGTCAATATTGTATTCTGCTTAACTGGTTAGGGAGGACATCCTCTGTTGGAGCATCATTTTACATGTTTTGGCCAATAATAGATTTGCATGAAAAAAAACTAAGTGCATTAAATTTATATGAGATCCTAAGGAAGAGAGCAGGGGCCCGTCCTCTGCCCCCCCCCGCACGTCAGACCGACTGCCCTTTCCAAACCCAGCTGCCCCGCAGGTGTCACTGTTGAAGCATTTTAATCCGAATTTTAAGAGTGGATTTTTTCCAATGGACAAAAAAAAATATTTTAGGAATGATAGTGAGACTTAATAATTGTTTATTTAATCATTTACTCCTTTATATATTTTGATCTCCCTCTTTAAATATAATAATATATAATAAATAGAGGAGAAACCCAAATGAGATCTCATTCTCTAAAAGCATTTTATAGTTGGTATTTAACCTTTTTTATCAAATGGTCGACATTCTGTAGTCTTGTAATTTATGCAATTATTTACATGCAGGACAAATTATATATATATAATATAATATCTAATATATAATTATGTTTTTTTCAGATTATAATATGTATATATATATGTTTTATATCTTTACATGTTCTGATATTCTGAGTGTCTATGATCTATAATTATATGCTTTTATTTGCTTACATTTACATATATGTAGGATTTGTGCAATTTTTTCTACACTTTTTATGTGCATCTCTCTTTATCTGTGTGTGTGTGTGTGTGTGTGTGTGTGTGTGTGTGTGTGTGTGTGTGTGTGTGTGTGTGTGTGTGTGTATGTGAAGCCTGCAGAATGCAAAATGTTGTCTGTCACTATTTGCCTCACATACAATGACTGTACATGAAAATACATGGAAAATGAAGTTCCAGTATTCAAAGTAAATAAATTCTTGGATTATTACAGATGAATGACCTTTAGTTTAGTTTATTTATTTAATAGTGACGATGCAATTTTCTAAAACAAAGCATGAAACAAATGTGTTGCACAAAGAGTTTATAACTATTAATTAAAATAGCTAGTAGTTGAAATAGTTAGTTTTCATTATCATAAAACCACAATGCTACAAAACTACAGATATGAAAGTAGAGTAAAATAATACATTAAATGCATTGTTTGTGATCTAAACAAACAAAAACAAACAAACAAACAAAACAACTGATAATAGGATAAGAATGAGAAAATGAACAGGACAATTTGATTAAAAGTAATGTGTTGGTTTTTTGTTATTTAAATATTACTTTTTATCTTTTCATTTGACACAGCAGAGAAGATAGAGGGTGAGGAGCAGAGCAGAGTGTAATGACGGACCAGGATGGGGGGGATGAGATGAATATCAGGACAATCTGTGGGTGAGGACGAGAGAGAGGCGATGTGTGGTGTCAGAGCGCCTCTAAGTGGCCGGACGAGAGGCTGAGAGCAGAGTGAGAGAGTCGACATCGAATCCTCCTTCATTCTTTCTACATGTAGTTTATAATTTGACTTTTTCCCCTTCATCAGGATTTACTGCAGAATCCTGACCATTGGAAATACTTTTACACATATATTATTTGCATCAGAATTCTTAACTGATGCTTAATATTTTCTGACATTTTTTAAAAATGATTGCTGATATGCTTTATATACTGAGTTCACGTATCCGTATCTCTTCACACAGTCAGCATTACAGTAGTCACTGTCAACTAAACTGTGGGTTGTCATTGATTTGACACAAAATTCCGTGTCTTTAATTATATTCTCATTCAAACTCAGCCACCACTGACACAACTGTGCATTTACTCTCCATTTTTCACGTTTACATATTATTTTCAAAACTGTTCAATTTATGTTCTAAACCAAAATAACTTTAAATTAGACTGGATTTTTTTATATTCTGCTAAATCTACATCTAAAAAGAAATTAAAAAAAGAAATAATAATAAAACTGTTTAACCTTTATGTTGTGATTGGATCAAATTGACCCGTTTCAAATTTTTTACCAAAAGAAAAATAATACAAAGACAGATTTTTTTTCAACCTGAAAATCCAAAGTCTTTTATCATTTCCTGTGTAGAACATGTGAAAGAAAAAGAAATCCTTGAGTATACATGCTGCAATTCCCCCACACATTTATGTCCTTTTAGATCAATTTGACCCACACACACACACAAATACACACAAACACACACGCACACACACAAACACACACACTGACATACACTTGTTACATTGCTACAATCAAAGCACCAAGAAACCGTCTGCTCCTGCTTTCCTGCTCTCTTTACCTCCTTCTCTGTAGTGTGGGAAGATTTTAGACATGTAACATTTCTTCACACCTGCACATCGAGGGAGGGGCAAAACAGATAAGGGCCTTGGGGCTAATGCCGGAGCAAAGTGAGACATGTAGATTTTTGCGTTTTGTGTTTCTGTTTCTGATAATTATTTCTGAGTCATTTGTGAGAGCTGTATTTCAGTCTGAGTTTGGTTCTCATGTTTCTATCATTGTTCATCACCTGTATTTGTGTTATGGCTTTGATTATAATACGAGCAGGTGAGGTGGAAGGTGAAAATCAATTGACAGTATCAGTTCAAAATAATGAACATCAATGAAAACTTTTTATCATTTCAATTTTTTCCTAAATTAGGACAATTAATGCCACCTGAGTCTTAATTATAGTGGATTTTCACTTTTCTTTTTTAAACCAAAAAATGAATGACACTTCAATTGTTAAATATAGCAGCGATTAATAGCAAATATGAATCATATATTTTATCTACAGTATATTGTTTGGAATTGATATAAAGACATATACGTTAAACATTTTTGACACGAAACCTGTCCAGGGTGTAACCCATCGCTGGCCCAGTGTCAGGTGGAATAGGTAGAAAATACAAGGTGTTAGAAGATGTAGACGTATAAACAGATATATATATATACACAGCAGACTACTTCTTATACACACAGTAACTTCAAAGAGACCATGTTAACTTATTACCAGCTCCCTAACAGAGCACAGCAGTGCACTAAAGAGACTAATTGTGTCAGGAAGGTTCATTTCTAAGTCTGACCTGAACCACATGCCTCTGAGCAGGGCACTGACCCCGAACTGGAACTACACAGACAAAATTACTCTGTTATTTCTTTCTTTCATCCTTTCATTCTTTCTTTCTTTCGTTCTTTCTTTCTTTCTTTCTTTCTTTCTTTCCTTCTTTCTTTCTTCTTCAAATTCAAATTAAAGGTGTCAAATACTTAAAACTCATGATTCTAATTATGATCCTATTTAATGAGTGATGATTATGGGGTTTTTGGTGGCAGTCATCTCTATATGACTGTACTCATATATGATGTGGGGCGGGCACATCAACACACTGACCAACCACAACCACTATCACATCAGCCTCTTTCTCTTTACCTCATGTAGCAGTAGAGTCATTTGTCATGTACGGCTTTATGGTCACTTATACCCTGATGACTGTTGTTTTATTCTCTGTGGAAACATGCTGCTGCTTTTTATACCTGGTGTGACAACTGCTACTACAGCTGGACGAGTCAACAAAACAAACCTCAGAGTCTTGAACAGAAGCCACACAAATCAGCTTAACTGACCTTTCAGAGGATAATAAGGACACATATGAGTAGTAGTAGTTAGCTTTACACAGCAAAAGCATTTTTTTTCCTTCAAACACGTGTTTTCTTGGAAATCAACTACATTAACATTATACACCAACAAGAATTAGAATTAGAATTAGGAAGCCTTTATTGTCATTGTAAGCTCTGCACACAACAAAATTAGTCGCTGCTTCTCATTGGTGCATAGGAAACAAACAAAAAAAGACAGACAAGCAACATCAAACATTAAAACAAGATAAATAATATTAAAAAATATATACAAAACAAATATTAAGTTGAGTGTATTATATTGCACCATAATAAATGACATTGTTAATATGGTGTAGATGGTATATAGTAATACAAGAATCTATTTGGTTAAGCATACAGCCCAAAAGAGAAAACCACATCTAGGCACAGGTGGTTTTTCAGAAATTCTACATGTGATTAACTCTCACAATATAGGCACATGTTCAATGTAAGACCTGTCACTTCAAATATAGGCATATGCAGGTTTTATTTTTTATCATTAATATGATGAAAACATTTCATATGGACATATGTGATATTTTTACATGACTACTTTTATTTAAAACTGTTAACATATATATTATTCAGTGGTTTTATCCCTCAACAAGTGCTGCGTAAACCAAAAGATCCAAACATTTTGGCCTCTAGGACCCCTCATTGTTCAGCTTGCATGGTATGACGGTTCATATTCAAAATATGAAACATTGCTGTACGAACTGGGGAAAACTACTGGTTACATTGTTTCAGTTCCAAACTGTGCCGGTCACTCAGAGGTTAGAAACAGAGATCCCTCCTCTGCAGAACAGCCCTGCTGTCACCTCTGCTCATTCTTTTCAACCTTTCATTTTGAAGTCAGGTAGTTTTTCTTTTTTTTTTCTCTCCATATCCAACCCATCAGAGTGAAGGAGGAAAGCCATCCATTAATGAACAAACTGTAATTGTCATTAGGCTGACTGTGCAGCGAGATGGGCCTTCTTGAAATAAAAGAATATCCTTCTTAATTAATGGTGACATCAATCATGGTTTGGCCCGATTGGCTGAGAGGCGGTCCATCTCCTGTCTGATTCATAGGCAAGACATGAGCGAGGAAGAAAGCTTAAGTGATGACACAGAGAGAGAGCGAGTAAAGAGAGAGATATAAATAGATTCTGTTGAGTTTGTTACTTCATGTTGTTTTGTCCATTACAAAGAAGAAAAGAAAAAATATTAATTGTTCAAATATTCTTTAGAAACAATGTGCCGTGTTTTCCTTTTACACTTTTTTTCAGTTGCTAACACATTAAAATGAGACACAAAGCAAAATGATTGAAACTGACACTCATAGAACAAAACCTCAGCTCACGTCTCCAAAACACATTTTCACCTTTGCACCTAAAGTGCAACTGAACATGACACTTTTTGCAATACATTTCACACAGTTCTCTATGTTAAACACAGGAATCTGACATTAAGTCATTTGTTTGTCATTTCAAAAAACACTGCTATTCACATGGACCAGTTGGCCAATAACATGCCTCCTGGCCAAACACCTAACCTAGGGTGTAAGCACATTTTGACAATGGAAGCAGCAGCGAGAGAGAGAAGTGGAGGGAATGTTTCCAAATGTGGAAACATTTGGGATAATGGAAGAACACAACTCAACAAAATATATAACATAGGTCTAGTTGTTTTTAGACATTTTCATGTGGAAAAGTTACAGATTATAACTAACTTGTCATGGTCTCAGCCTGGAGGCTCCAGGTTTTTGGTTTTTGGACTATCTTGGTTGGGTTTTCTGTGTTTTGGGTTTCTGTTCTGGGTTTTGAGTGTTTCTGGTTTGGGCGTTTCTGGTTAGTTTAGTCTTCCCTGTCTTGTGCTCTGTTTCCCCGTGCACTTCCTGTTTTGTTTTGATAGTCATGTCACCCCAGTGTCTCCATTGTTAATCAGTTCCATTCCTTTTAAAGAGCCCTTGTTCTGTCTTGTCTTTGTGGTATCACTGTTTGTTGGTTGTGAGGTTTAATGTGTGTTTCGGCGACTCATGTTTGGACTTTGGTTTTTTTGGAATAAATTCTTTGACACTGCTACCTTCTCCGCATTTGGGTCCACCCCTTACCTCGAGCTCGTGACATAACTAAATGTATCATTGTGACACCAAAGGTGTGGTGAAAAGTTTCAGGTGCACCCAAATGAAAAGTGATCAACATCAAATACGAATCAAGTCCACACAGGCTCAGGAATTTTGTTTATCACTGTGCTGGCCCGTTTTACGGATCAGTTAAACCTGTTTCCCTGAAATGATGCGATGGCAGAATTATTACCATGTCTGTCTAAGTTCATTTTATTCATCAAGACAGAACACAATGTCCTCATCCATATTCATCCATAACTGTAATATGTATTGCTCCCAGCATCAGACCCTGACCACCTGTTTGGCAGTAACTTACCATAAGTGTGTTTTTCAAAACTCTACACACAAATCCAAGTGTCATATGTTGAAACACAATAGAGTTATTTTTCCAAAATGTTACTGGTGTAACTGTAGTACAGTGTGGTACAAGAAAACAAAGCTAAAGTAGTCTAAAGTCAGTCAGCTTTTCATCAAAATACCAAAACATTTGGTGTCTAAGTCTCACCAGTTTAGCACTGATGAAAAGTTTTAATTCATTGGTGACAATGTTGAAATGATAGACTGACGTTGCATGTTTCAACAAATGTGAACAAGGTTTTGATTGTTTAAGAGGCTTTTGCAGGGCTGATTTAGTGTCATTAACTGTTCTGAGAACTGCATGAAGAGTTGTGAGAATGATGTTTCTGATGAGTGAATCGCATCAAAACGATTAATAAAAACTGTATCATAGGATATGAGCAGGGGGACTCACGTGCTTAAAAATAGCCACTGATATGTGTGAGTGCTCACCTTGTTTTCATGTGATTTGTCATGTTGTGCAGAACAATTTGTTCTGTGGCAGCAAACTCTCAAAAGACGATCTGCAAGACAAGGGTCATGTGAGCACTTCTTCAAATTTGGCACAAATATTCACTAGGATGAACGGTATACAGTTTGGTGGTCAAAGGTTAATTTCACAGTGACCTCACAAAACGTGGTTTTGGCCTTGTGAACACAATATCTCTGTAACACCTTGAGGAAATTTCTTCATATTTGGTAAAAACGGTCACCTGGACTCAAGAATGAACTGAGTAGATTTTGGTTGCTAAAGGTCAAAGGTCAAGGTCACAGTGACCTCGCAAAACGTGGTTTTGGCCTTGTGAATGCAATATCTCAAGAATTGCTCAAGGGAATCCTTTCAAATTTGGCACAAACATTCACTTGGACTCAAGTACGAACGGATTAGACTTTGGTGGTCAAAGGCCAAGGTCACGGTGACCTCACAAAACACTTTTAGCCATTACTCTAGACTTCACACAGCAATTATGACAACATTTTGTACAAATGGTTAAGTGGATAAACAGGGATGTAATCTGAAACTAGTGGTACTAGTCTGAATGGCAGACAAGAGGCATACAACTGTGAGGCAGTAATTATATTCTTTAAGGTGGCTAAAATACATTTTTGCTGATGAACCTATCCAAAGCAGCTCATCATACAGCTATTGTGCCGGTGCTCCTGCTGCTTCTCTAAACTGATGTGAATCTACTGCAGGTAATACACTGACTGTAGATAAGTCCCTCACAAAACCCCACGTCAAATTACCCCAACTATCACTTTAATGTGTTACAGTTTTTTTTGATTGCTCAAGCACAATTTGGAAAACAGGGCCCGGTTTTTCAAAACTTTACACACAATTAGCACAACCACACACCCAATTAGCAGAACACCTCAGATCCTTCACAAAATGAAACACTCTTGTAAAAACGAAATACTAATTTATAAAAACCATATTTTGTTAGCATATGAAACACACGTTTCATATGACTTAATTCTGTTTGAACCAGTTACACACTGCTGTGCTTAACCTGAAACACTTTTAGAAATTATACTTCTCAGTGATTAGGGCACTGTAGGTGAAGTACACAGAGGAAGTGCAAATATACAATAAATTCACCAAACACTACACAAGACCAGTGCTGATGAAAATATCATTCATTTCTCTCCATACACCCAAATCAGTCAACATGTCAACATGGAGAATCACAACAAAACATGTCCCAGTTTTCATGCTACTACAGTCGTGTGCATAACACTGTCAGCTCAGCAAATATCAGACAAACATATAATACTGTGTCCAGCACAGGTTACAATTACAGTAAAAAAAATAAAATCTGACAGTACAATACAGTACAGAAAATACTAGACATTATCTCTTCACCTAGCTGGATCTGGCCAGAGAATTTCATCAACATCACAGGCGATATCCTCATCGGCAAGACAACGTGGGAAGAACCGTCTTGAATGTCGAATCCATCCTTGCACAGCTGCAGCGTAGATTTGGTCCCAGGCCTCCTCCATGGTCTGGATGAGGGGTACCTGAGCCTGGGGCCGGAGATCGTCAACCCTCCACCGCCATGCAGAGAAAAACTCTTTGATTGGGTTTAGAAACGGAGAGTATGGTGGAAGGTATAGTAATGTAAACTTTGGATGGTGTTGATGACAATGTATTGCATCTGGTGCATTTGGTTTACTGCTGTGACGATCTTGTGCAATTGGTCCAAAAATGTGAGAATGTGAGGTTTGTTGTAAGGGCCCATATTGGTATGAGGGACAACGTGGTCAACTAGTGAATTTCATTTGATAAATTTGGTCCTCTTCTTCTTTGAGCATGTTCTCCTCCTGCTTCAGGTCTTCCTCTTCCTCTTCCTCCACCTCTGCCTCTACCTCTGGCACGGCCTCCGCCTCTTCCTCTTCCTCTACCTCCTTCTCCACCGCCACGGATTCCCCCTCTCACCCTCACTCTTCTTCTTCTGACTCCTTCCATTTTGGTTGAAGACAGGTGAACTCAGGTGCTGCATGATTATAGTGCTGATAAGTGACTGATAAAACTGTTATCACCTTCTGAGTATCAACATCAATACAACATACAGTAAACATATCACCAAACCTCAATCTCAATCAAGTCTCCTGAGCAGTGACACACACTTATGGTAAGTTACTGCCAAACAGGTGGTCAGGGTCTGATGCTGGGAGCAGTACATATTACAGTTATGGATGAATATGGATGAGGACATTCTGTTCTGTCTTGATGAATAAAATGAACTTAGACAGACATGGTAATAATTCTGCCATCGCATCATTTCAGAGAAACAGGTTTAACTGATCCGTAAAAGGGGCCAGCACAGATAGTGATAAACTTCCTGAGCGTGTATGGACTTGTTGACAGCGTCTGAATAAAGATATAAGGGTGCATCTTGTTCTTCAGAAGTACCAGGCACCTGTTGTCAGAGCAAAGCCTCTGACTTCAGCCTGTCATGCTGAAGACCGGTGAGTTGATTTTGCTGAACAACTTTTGAGTATCCTGCTTTTTTAAACTGTTCAAACTTTTGCAAAAAAAAAAAAACAAGCATCATTGATTTGTTGTGTTATTTATTGTGCAAGGTTTTTCTGTATTTGTGACACGGTACACAGCATGATGCAGGCTATTGTTGATGTCAGACTTTGTTTATATGTGAATGTGCTATTTTCCTACCTCATAAAAACAGATCAAATTCAACTATTAACAGTGAGGGCAGGGCTGCCAGGGCTGCTCATATCCTATGATACAGTTTTTATTAATCGTTTTCATGCGATTCACTCATCAGAAACATCATTCTCACAACTCTTCATGCAGTTCTCAGAACAGTTAATGACACTAAATCAGCCCTGCAAAAGCCTCTTAAACAATCAAAACCTTGTTCACATTTGTTGAAACATGCAACGTCAGTCTATCATTTCAACATTGTCACCAATGAATTAAAACTTTTCATCAGTGCTAAACTGGTGAGACTTAGACACCAAATGTTTTGGTATTTTGATGAAAACCTGACTGACTTTAGACAATAAAAATACTTTGAACTTTCTGTCAGTTAATTAGGATTTTAACCAAGTGAGAGCCAGGCCAAAGACGCCAAGATAGTTTTCCAATCGGTCTAGGAGTGTAAAAGTTATCTACGGTATCAAAAGTTCCACTGAGATCCAGAAAGTGGAGCATAGAGATGGGATCTGAATTAATAGTAACTTGCTTTAGTAAGAGCAGTTTCAGTGGGCTGACACTGACAGGTCCTGAAGGCAGACCGACAGGGTTCAGAAAGATTACTGTTAGATTTGTAGAGTGAAGGCTGCTGAGACACGACTCCTTCCAGTAGTTTAGAAAAGAAATGAAGCTGGTAGTTATCTAGAGATCTGGAAAAAACAAGCATCATTGATTTGTTGTGTTATTTATTGTGCCAGGATTTTCTATATGTGACACGGTACACAGCATGATGTAGGCCATTGTTGATGTCAGACTTTGTTTATATGTGAATATGCTGTTTTCCTACCACACAAAAACAGATCAAATTCAACTATTAACAGTGAGGACAGGGCTGCCAGGGCTGGAAAGAGTACTGTTGTACTCAAGCACAAGTAAAGTTACTTGTGTAAAAATGTATTCAGATACAAGTACAAAGTACATCAGTTATAATGTACTCTGAGTAAACATTACTGTGTTAGATTTAAAAGGGGGAAGAGGAGGGGTAACAAACATGGTGATACCAGTAACATACGAATGGAAGAGGATTAGGGCCACATGTGAAAAAAAATATTTTTGAATTCTGACTTTTTTCTCAGAAAATTCTTTAAAGTCAGAAAAAACAACAAGTTTGTTACAATAACAAGAGTAAATTCATGTAATTCATTACTTCCACCCCTGAATCCTGCAGACTAACTTTTTACATTGGTTGTGGCACTGGTGCACTTAACTTTTTCATTTAGGTGCACCTAAAGTTTCTCACCACATCTTTGGGGCCACAGTAATACAATTTAAGTGTTACCTTTTTTGAAATTGGAGAAGACATTCTTTGCGACAGGCAGATTCAGTATTTTGGCCTTTTTGTTTGTTGTAGGCTCAGAGTGAGATGAGACCATCTCTGCTAAAGATGTTAGGTATCAAATCTATACTATCAGTGTACACTGTAAACCCGAATGCTCAAATTAATTAATTGGAATAAGTAGTGTAAACTTAAAATTTGTTAAAATTTCGACTAACTTAAAAATGTTGAGTGCCAGTAGCATTTTCCTTCTTTTGTGTTTATTAAACTGATAATTTTTGATTAATGTAAACTTTTTTGACGGATTATGTAACCACTATATTAAATAATTAATTCATAGTTACTCAAAACTCTACAGTTTAAACATGGTTTTTTTGTCTTATTTTGAAAGGATAAATTGATTACACGTTTAAATAAGATACGGTTAACATTAGAATATTATACTATACATGTGTGTGTATATATATATATATATACAGATACAGATACAGGGTGGTGAGGGGGTGGTCCTCAAGCCACTCACTCTATGCTTTTGAGAACATCTGGGAACATGAATAAAAAGTGATGTTAAAATCATGTAAAAGTCGGCTCTTATACACTCCTAAAGAGTTGGTACTCTCGCCTTGACTCGTCTCTCTTCTCTACCGGAAGTATCTACACAATTTTATTTTGTAGTATTTGCGTGCACTTCCTCTTCAGACAGTGGAGCAGAGCGGAGACTGCAGAGGTTCGTTAACTCTCGGCGCCATCGGATTAATTGTAAGTATTCAACATAAAACTTGTTTAAATGTTTGTTTGAAGGTTCAACGTGTTTTTAAACGGACAACGTGAGTCACATTAGCCATGTAACACTGCTAACGGTTAGGTTAGCAATTAAGCTAACAAGCAAAGTCGGGATGTAGTTGAAAAAATTCGAAATCAGTGTTGGAGCTGTGCCAGCGTTGTGAGTGAAAGCAGAATGCTAATGATAGCACCAGGTGTTATACCTTAGCCACGTTGGCTTAACCCGTGTAAGTGAAATTAACTGGTTAAATAAAATGGAATTCGTTTTGTTTGTGATTGCTAAAAAATGTATAATTTTGCAGTGGCTTTAATCAAAATAAGACTAGCAATTTGCGGAGTTTCATGTAACCTATAATTGTGAGGATAGTGTTAAATTCAAACTGCAAGGAAAAATGCTTGTTGATTGACGTGGTGTTTGTTTCATGTGCGCAGGAACTTATTTTCGCCAGGGAGTGCTGTACAGTATAAATGTGCATGCATGATATCTGCAAGCGCTTACACACTTTCCTTTAGCTCCTTAGCTTCAGGGAACAATACAGATGCCGCCGGAGGTGCTACTGTATCTCTGGCCCATTGATTAGCTCCCGCTAACGTTACCGCTAAATCTCTCCCCAAGTTTAACTAACCCGGCTGGCCTGGGCCACATTGGGTGCTGAGCAGCACCTGCTGCCAGCTCAACTTTCTACATAGTTTTGACGAAGTGTTTTTTGTTCACCAGTCTCCACGGATAAGTGATAACTCTCTTGTCCTGTATGATTAGATATGTTTGAGTTATGAATGCTTTCTAGCTAGCTAATGATCCTAGGTTGTCTATCAGCATTATATAGCTAATTTGTTAGGTACTGATAAATGCTACATCGCTAAATGAGCAAGCATTCATAACTCAAACATATATGAGACTCAACACCGTCAGCAACCCCCTTCCCACCCCATGGTTTGATTTGATCGTTTTATGTGAAAGTGAAAATAGCGAATTCCTGGAGGGACTGTTTCATTCGAAAGCAACTGTCTTGTTGTGTAGCAGTGTTAGCATAACACATACTGTATCATTTATAAAACCAAAGGTGAGGGAGGGGGACTGTTCTACATGAAGTAATTTGAGCCTTCATGAGAACTGCTTAGTCAACTTTATTCCTCAGATCTTTGTGCAAATGCACGCCCACAAGGGCATTGCTCCTTACGCCTCTGCTGAAAGGAATTATGAGTGGGACACTATATTGCCACTTATAAGTTTTTTTTTGTTACAAGTGATTTTGCAGATTGAACAGTCTAACAAGTAGCTTATACATCTGCTTTGTTTTAATCAATGTTAGTGTATTTAGTTGTACTCTACTAGTATGAGGAATATGACTGCAGTTTTGGTTAATTCTGATGGAGGTTTAAACTTAATGGCAGATGTCATGTAAAAAAATCTTTTTTCTTGAGTTTTCAGGTTGCTGCCCCGAATATGACTTGGCACTGTAAGTTTTGTTCAGCTTTTTTCACCACTAGAACATATTTATTTAAACACTGTAGACTGCAGCACAGCCAATTTTCAAGAATTAGCCCACTGCCATGCCTCCATGATGATTGCATATGTACATTTCAGACACTTAGTGCACTGAGTACTCATTTGTCAAGATACCATACTTTAGAACATAGCAGCAGTGCAGGGCAGATTCAGGAATCTGTGACATTCAAGTGCCCTTTATGCACATTTCAGCAACTTTTTTCTGAGTCTGTACTCCACAGACACATAAAAACACACTTAAAAAAGCATGAAACAGTGGTATTCCCATACAAAGATTGTAACAATAGCACAAATGTATACTCTTCATTTAATTCCCATAAAAGTAGAGTGCACCAAGCGAGTCTTGCATCAGACTTTTGTAATGACATTGTCTATAAGCATACTCGGAATCTCCAAGCCACTAGCTCTGACATCACTGGTGATTTGTATGATGAGTGTCCAGTTCAGAGAACAGAAAAAGAAGATGATGAGCAGTGTGATACTTTGAAACTAAAAAATAAGCTCAAACTTAATGCAGCTTCTTTATTTTTAAAGATGCAGGCTATCCTTCATGTGTCAAACACAGCTACACAAGAAATAGTGGACCACTTGAATCAGATCTTCTCTTTATCCGAGCCATTGATCAAGGAGGAAATTAATGATATATTGCAGAGATATGGTCACAGTAATACAGATTCCACACTCAATGTAGTTGTCAGTGCTGTCATGGACTCTAATGTTGTATTTAGCGCTACCTCCAAAGGTGCAGAGTTGTCCTCTTGTAAGCGAAGAAAGACATTTATAGAGCACAACTATCCATTGATAATGCCAGTAGAGTACCATTTAGAGCCACCTGGGCATAGCATTATGTAGGTTCCAATCCTTCAAATGATTCAGGAACTGTTTAAAAACACAAACATCCTTAGCAAGATCAGACAACCAAACACTGAACCAGGTTATGTGTCATTTCATGATGGCTCTCATTTCCATGAAAATTAGTTACTCTCAACAGAAGATCTACACCTAGCAATCCAGCTATATATTGATGAGCTTGAAATTGCTAACCCTCTTGGCACATCACGTAAAATCTACAAACTTTGTGCTGTATACTGGATCCTTGCAAATGTGCTGCCCAAATACCGATCAGCAATGCACACTATACAGCTAGCTGTGCTAGCTAAAGTGACAGACCTCCAGAAATATGGATATGCAGCTGTACTTGCTCCACTGGTTCGTGATGTTCACACTCTTGAACAGGATGGCGTGTTTTTTGAATCTGTTGTGAAAGAAAGAAAGAATGTGAAAGGCACCATCTTTTGTGTTTCTGCTGACAATCTGGCTGCTCATGGATTAGGTGGCTCTTTGGAGTCATTCAGAGCAGATTATGTTTGCAGAAAAAAAGTGAACAGTGTCAAGCAACTGAGGTCAAAGAGGAAGAGTTTGTTCAGAGAACCAAAGCCAGTCATGATCTCCATGTACAAAATGTCCAGCCAATTTGGGGTTAAAGGTGATTGTGTTCTGCGTGAGTCACTTCATTACTTCCACCCCATCGCAGGTTTTCCTCCAGATCTACTACATGATCTTTTGGAAGGAATCATTCCAGTTGAACTTGCTCTTTGCATTAAAGAAATTATTCGTCTTAAGTACTTCAGTTTAGAGTATTTGAACCAAAGGATGACATCATTCCCATATCAGCACACTGATAAAGTAAATAAACCTCTTACAATTCCCAAAACATTTATGACTCCGGGAACAATAGGAGGCAATGGGCATGAAAATGCCACCTTTGCTCAGACTACTTCCATTACTTGCAGGCAGTAAAGTACCAGAGGATAATGCTGCATGGGAGGTTTTGATGGAATTAAAAGAGGTGGTGGAATTAGCATTGTGCCCATCTTTTTACTGATGAAACCTTGGACTTATTTGTTTGCAAAATCAGTGACCACAGACAGATACTGCAAGAGGCTTTCCCTGAGTTTAGGCTTCGTCCTAAACATCACTATGTGGAGCATTATCCCACCTTAGTTAAGTGCTTTGGGCCCCTAGTGCATGTTTGGACCATGCAATTCGAGGCCAAACATCGCTGTCTTCAAAGAGAGTGGTGCATGCCGCTCAAAACTTCAAAAATGTTTTGAAGACACTAGCAATCAGACACCAACACATGATGCATATCACCTTGGTGCACCATCATTTTTCAAGCCAAAAAACACAAACATCCAGGGTTGACTCTGTTTTGTTTCAGCTCTACCAGAAGTATTCAGTCTCACATTCGAGGACAAACAACTAGTGACACAGTCTACCATACATCAAAGTGACCATTGATGGCATAGACTATACCAGTGACAACGTTCTGTGTCAGTTGGAGTCAGTGGGGGGCTATCTAAATTTTTCAGACTAGCACAGATCTATTACCTTTGTGAATCACAATGCTTTTTTTCTCTGTAGTTGATTATGACTCCTGTATGGTAGAACATCTTCGGGTCCGTACAAAGGCTGTCAGCCACACAGGCAAGCCTGTGTATTCACCTGCAATCTGAATTCAATGATACAGTCCCACTCTCTGCATACAAGATAGATGGCTTGCTGCTGTTGACTGCCAAGAGGTTCGTACACGTGAGACAGGATTAAGACCACTCTATGAGAAGTAATTCTTCATAAATCAATAATTGTACCTTTATTAAAAATGTGCTCAGTATAATCAGTCAGTATATACATGCATATACATAATCTGTATATTGGAATTGAATTCTTTGGTAACACATTCTATGAAGGACAAGTCTATAATGCATTATAAGCACATTCATATAACTAATAGCTAATGTTATGGTAGTTATAATGTACGGTGTAACCCAGGTCTAAGAATCTTTTTTCAAACAGTGTCACTTTGGCATGGAGGTATAAAGCATTGTGAATGCTGAACTTACAATACATTATGTCCACCATGTTGATAATTCATAATACCTTCATAATACCTTCATAATGCCTTCTGAATGTTCTTAGAATGCATTTTAGACACAACCTTCATAGAAAGTGTCACCCAATCTTTTAACCTCTCAAATTTCTCTTCATTTATTAGAGCAATGGCCGCTGAAGCCCCACAAAACATGATCCTTCGTGTCAGTGAGGTGGACCGCACTAGAAAATTAAAACTCGGCTCTCGTCCAGTCTCTGTTGATGCACTGATTAAGATGGTAAGGTGGTAAGTCCCAGTAAATAAGTATCAGGCCCATTGTACTAACCCATTCATATTTTCATTTTCATTTATTTATGTATGAGGACAACACACATTAATATTTCTGTAAATGTGTCAGTGTTTCAATTTCAAACCTTGGGCGAGATGTTTTGAAACCTGAAGTGTCTTTGTGCCCACAAGGGCATTTTTTGTAAATAATCAACAGTCACTGCAAAGAAAATCAAATGGCCATCATTATCCTAGCAGTGGCACACTTAAAAGTCATCTTGCCTTCTCAGAAATAGAGAGCACAAAGCAGCAGAATGAACAGGGGTCTATAAGACTTGTGTACTCAGTGTTTTTGTTTTTATGACAATCACTGTTAACAATATTGCCACAGTCTTACTGTTTTTTTTAGGTAGATGTGATTAGTGTGTGATCTCCCTTTCATTCTTTCAGGATGATATGGATGCACCAGATCTGGGGGATGCATCAGTGGCCTTCCTTACAACCGTGAGCAACAATGCCACAAGTCCAGTTCACTACCACCCAGTGAAAATTGTTTTGGGAAGAAATTTTACTCAGAAGAGAAAATTCTTCATTGATACATTTTCGTGACTGAATAAACAAACTGTCCTCAAAGGACTATTTTAAGTAGCCACCTCTCCAGCTTCAGTGTTCAGGGGACTTTTTTCCCACAGAAGGACAGCTTTGTTTATTCAATCATGAAAATATATCAAATAAATATTAGAAAGGGAATATTAACATATTAAGATAATGACAACTTTGTGAGTTTGAATAATTTCCATTACTACATAGTGCTTCTTAAAGTTTAAACCTGATGGCCAGAAGTAGGCTTCACACTGCTTTTGTACATAATAATGTACAGATTTGACATTTTTATACTTTTAGATTCATGAAGAGTTAATAGCAATTTATGTTTAAGTTGATGCACTACAGGTTTACAACCAGATGGCCCATTGCAAATTTTAATGTATATTTTATTTTATTTTTTTATTTCTTTCAAATATTTGTTTCAGATTGTGCTAAAAGACAGTGGGCAATAAAAAAGGTTCTACTCAACATTTGAACAGAAAAAAATATTGACTTGTAATCTGATTTTTTGATTTTTTTTAAGTTAAGAGTACTCAATGTATTTAAGGCAATCTAGGGGTGTCACGTAGCGCAGTGGGTTACGCGGGCGCACCATATATAGATGCTACAGTCCTCCCTGCAGCTGGCCCCCGGTTCGACACCCGCTTCGGACGGCCCTTTCCTGTGTGTCATTCCCCCTCTCTCTGCCTCCCCATTTCCTTTCTCTCTACTGTCCTGTCCATTAAAGGCACAAAAAGCCCCCCAAAAAAAATAATTAAGGCAATCTGTTGCCACAAATATTTTAAGTTTGGAGGTAAATGATTTTGAGTTTTATTAAGTCAATGTTTTTGAGTTATGGTTAATCAAAAGATTGAAGGAAGAAACTAATAAATGTTAAGTTTATTGAACATGAAATACTGAGTTTTCATACTTAAAATTATTAAGTTCTGTTAAGTTAATGCAATGAGAAAGATGAATGATTATTCTGAGTAGCATGTACTGAAAATATTTCAGTTGGCTTAATCAGTATTTTAATTTAAATATATTCAAAAAGTACATGTAACATAACTCTAAATATTTAAGCTCTGATTTACTCAAACTTTTGAGTTTTTGAACTCAAAAAAATTGTGGCAACTGATTGCCTCAATTTTTTTGAGTTCTGCTTACTTATTCGGGTTTACATTGTAGTAAAATCTCCTTAAATACTGAGTGAACTCAAAATCAACCTCAAACGAAGAAGGAAGCTCACTGGAGGAAAGTTACACTTTTGGAATATCCACTTCATAAAAAAGTCACGCCTAAAACTTGGCTGAGATTTCCGGCACATTTCGGACTTTGATATGTTTCTTGAACTTTTTGGCTTGTCCTCAGTTTTTCCTTTTTGCTATTGTCCTTCAATATTTTCATGTAACTGCTCCCCGAACCTCATTGTCTAGTTATTTTACCTTGTCTAGATGTTCAGATTTTTACCCAAGCCTCACTGATCAGTTTGCATTGCAAATCTCTTTTGGGTCAGATCAGTTGCTATGGCATTGGCCCTGGTTGATATACGAGACAATCAGATGTAAGGATAAAGATAACATTAGCACTAAGGAAACAGTGCTAACGATAGATTGTAAGGAAATAGTTCTTGTTGTTAGATTAAATGTTCCTGAGGAAAACCATGTGAAAGATGTCCTGCCCATAGAGAGAGGTAAACTGAAGTTCACTCATGTTGCGGCCATTGTAACTTGTGTTTCAGTTTTTGTGTTTTGAGTGACACTGACCGTGTCCAACCTGAAGAGAATCTCACTGTACTGAGTAAAGTCAAAATCAGCTTCAAACAAAGCAGAAAGAAGCTGATTGGAGGAAAGTTACTTACTTTCTGCCACATTTTGGACTTAGACATGTTTCCTTAACTTTTGCAGTTCTGCCTTCGTTTTACTTTTTGGCTCATATTAAGCCCTTCCTGCATTGTGTTTCTAAAGTAAATAGTCCAAGGGTGCATGGCTCACAGTAGCAATACTGCTTGTATTTCTTCACATTTTTATGCCTCCACGACAGTCAGAGACTCTGGCATTATGTTTTATGATATTTCAGTAGGGTAAGTAATTGCCTCATATTTGGCACAAACATTCATTTGGACTCAAGCGTGAAGAGATTAGATTTTGGCGGTCAAAGGTCACCTTGTCCTCACAAAACATGTTTTCGGCCTTGTGAAAGCATTATCTCAGGAGCTCTTCAAGGGAATTCTTTCATATTTGAACTTGATTTTGGTGGTCAAAGGTCAAGGTCAGTGTGACTGCACAAAACACCTTTTGGCCATAACTCAAGACTTCACACAGCAATTATGACAAAATTTCATAGAAATGCTTAATATTTTCTATAACTCTGGGTAAACAGGGATTTAACCTGAAACTAGTGTGAGTGGAGGAGGCAGACAAGCATAAGGCAGTAATTCTAGTTCCTCATGTTCCTTTTGTTGTAACTGCTCACCAATCCTCATCATCTTACATAGTAATTATATAGTAAATACTTAGTAATTATGTAGTAATGTGAAGAATTTTTTTTATATATTAATACTCACAAACATGTTATCTTCTGATGCATTAGTAATGACCCACCTGTCTTACCCTGTATCTGCACTATATTACTTACAAACAAATCCATATAATTACTGACCAACCCTCTTTATTCTGCTTCAATTTTAATCAGTAAAGACCCAATATTTTACAGTAATTATACTACTACAACTTGTCATTATACTGATTTTACTGATTTTACTTGGCAATTTCTTCACACTACGTAATTACTACATAATTAATGGCCTTTAAATCAAAGGCTTACCAAATTCATATGTTTTATTAAAAAAACTGAAATTGTTGTACATCATTAAATCTTTGTATTTTCTATCTTTCAGGAAAACCCAGGTTGCACTTGAACATCACTGCTTAGCTACTGAAGAACTCATTAAAAATGGGGAACACACCATCAGAAAGTAACATGGGCGACCAGCTCAGATGCTACAAGTGTGATAAAGTCCTGCCCCCATGCATCTCCTTCTCAGATTTATACCAAACTACTATTTACGGGAAGCGTGTACATGTTTTCAATGGAGGACAATACTTCAGACCAGTAGGCAACAACATTTTATACAAGTGTAACGATTGTTTTTATAAGCCAAGCAGAGATGAAGAAGAGAGAAGGAGAGAGGCGGAGAGGAGAAGAGAGGAGGAGAGGAGATGTGAAGAACTGAATCAAAGACTCGAAGAATCACACCAGCAAGCTCAAGAGCAGCACGAGAATCAACTGAGCACAGACATTACGGAAGAACACAAGTCCAAGCAACATGTTCTGATAAGCCATCTGGATGAGTTTGATGCAAACTATGAATCAGACAGTGATGAGCTTCTAGAAACCCTCTCATTAAAATGCAGCATCCCTATTCCAAGCCTCAGTCTCGCTGAGCTGACTGCTGATCAGCTGGAGAGCATCCTTTCAGCTCTGGACGAACTCCTGTTTGATGAATGGATCAGTGCTCCTCCATCGCTCAGCACTCTGCAGCACACACAAGTGTTCATCATAGAGCTGTGTGTCCTGTCTCTGGATATGTCTGAGGGACTTTCCCTGCACAGCATCTCCAATCATGTGCAGTCCCTGGTGGGGTCCGTCAGCCAATCAGCATGCAATGTTTCTGAGAGTTTCCTGCTGACTCAAGCCCTGCACCTGAATCTGATGCACTTCTTTACTGACTGTGGCAGCTGTGAGCCAGATGCAGCTCTCATAGCCAAACGATGGGCCGAGGGGAACCTTTCCACTGAGAATCTCTTTCTTATAGGATTCCTCGGCACACTCGTGTCATCGCTACAGAGTGTGGTTGGAAGAGCCTCCATGTCCATTTTAAATATGGAAATCCAGAGCTTGAAGCTTCTCCTTTTCATACTCAAAGATCTAAATGGCAAAGAAAGCCACTCAGAATCCACTGAAATGCTCCTCAGACTTGTGCAAATAAACCAATGGACACCAACAGAGGCAGTGACTCTGCTCAAAATGCTGTCAGAGAAATATACAAAGGATGCTCCAATAACTGAAGTGCTCACGTTGATACAAGTGTATGACGTATCACCAGACTGGACAGATGACTCCGGACACTCTCTCATTCAGGTTCTGGACTTCATTGGACCTGAGAGAATCCAACTTGATTTTCAAAAGACTCTCAGAAAGCAAGATGAGCGTGGTCTAGATTCAGCTCTAGCAGAATTAAAAGGGTTCAGGAATTTGGAGGATTCTGTCATCAATATGATAAAAATCATCACGAGTGGCGTCCTGCAATATTCAGAAAATGCCCCAAAAGATAAACCATTCATGAAAGACTCCTTTAAATGTGCAAACCTGAATGCAGATGACATCCAAAACTCTTTGTTTCAGCTCTGTAAAGCAGTTTCTGACACAAAAGGCTGGTGGCCAACAGTGCAGCAGATGCTGCGGTGGTGTGTGTTGGTGCTGACTGAGAAGAGTGTGCCAATAGAATTGGTCAGTGTGGAAGAAGACCCGTGTGTCACAGCCATGTTGGCAGCCACACAAGTCTGCATGGGAAACAAAGTGGACATTGTGCTGAGGTCTGACGAGCAAGCTAAGGAGTGGTCTGACTTCTACAAGCATCTCGGGATTTCTCTCAACACAAACATGAAAAAAACCAATGCATCACACAGAGATGTCTATGAAGCAGACATTGTGTACGGTACCATGGATGACTTTGTCTCTGATTACTTCCAATATGGCTTAGAGGTGATGGAAACAGGGAATCCACACCTTAGCCGAGGGTTTATCATTGAAGAAGATAGTCTCAGTGCTTCTCATAATCTGGATCTCTCAAGGCTCAAGCAAAACGACACTTTGGTATTTGCTGCTAAGATCCTGCAAACCCTCTTGGGTAATTTTCACAGTGAGGATATGGAACTGAGACACAGGTTCATTAAGGCTCTTTTTCAGGTGCTCCACAATAACCTAAACAAACACACAGACGCGGACAGTAAACTCATAACCATCTTACAAAAATGTACTGGTAAAGAACTGCCTTCCAACGAGGTCTACATTCTGACCATTCTTGAGAATCTCCTTCAAGAGTTTACTGGAGAAACAGACAGTGAGATAAACAAGGCATCTCTGGGAGGCCAGTTGTTGTGGGAGAGTTTATTTGCCTGTGTAGAGCAATGCCAATCCTCAAAAGAACAAACCAAAGAACTCTTCCAGATGATGTCAAACACTGTAGCACAACAACTTTGGCCACCGAGAGAAGCTTTAAACCTCCTTGAAGCATTAACTGACCACCATCATGATGAAGACTGTGTTTCAATCATGAAGATTTTACACCTGATAGGAACATATCAGGTTTCTTCTAAGTGGACAGATGAGAAGAATCGGTCTCTTCTTGAGCTCTTGAACTCATCTGAAACCGAGAATCTGATCCAACTTTTAGAAAAAAGCTTCAGAGATGAGACAGAAAAAAGCACTGACTGTCTTTTTGATGAAATACGGCACATGAAAAATATTGATGAGCAAACACTGGAGAAATCATACTGTATAGTAAAGACTGTTAAGAACCTGATTGAATCTGGTGAAATTAAAAACCACACGGATGTGCAGCAAGCAAGGAATCTAAGTCATAGTACAGACATAGTAGACCTTCAGGAGATCCTGGCAGTCTTATGCAATGCTGTACACTTGCACAAGGCTGAAGGAAAGTGGTGGCCCAGAGCCACTCAGATGATAAGCTGGTGTCTCTTGGCCATGTCTGAGACTGGAAAGCTCCTGGAGATGGGAACTGGAGAGGGGAAGTCTTGTGTCATAGCAATGTTTGCAGCACTGCGTGCGCTCCAGGGAGAAAAGGTAGATGTGGTGTCCAGCTCCTCTGTGTTATGTCAAAGAGATGCAGAAGAGTGGACCAACTTCTACAAATACTTTCACCTCACAGTCGACTCAAACACAAATAAAAACGAAGATAAAGGTAGAAAAGAGTGCTACCAGAAGGACGTGGTCTATGGGACAATTGAAGCCTTTGCTGCAGATCACCTTCGCCAGATATTTGAGATGAAAGATGTGAGGACCGATCGCAGCTACCAGTGCATCATAATTGATGAGGTGGACTCACTGCTGCTGGATCATGGAGTGCAGCTGACCTACCTCTCCAGCCCCATGGTTTCCATGCAGCACCTGAACATTATTCTGGCCATGATCTGGGGCCATGTCAGCCAGTACGGCTTCCTGTCAACAGGACACCAGACATTCGTACAAGGTCCCCCTGCTTCATTCTTCAAGGCCATATTTGACTCAATTGACACAGAAGGAATTGATGACCCCATGGATGTTTTATGTATTGCTGAGGAATTAAAGATTGTGCCAGAAGGATTTGCAGAGGATTTATACAAAAGTGAAAAAGATGAAGTACTCAGGAAACTGAAAACTGTGAGTCAAGATGCAGTGGTAGATTTTTTCCACAAAACTGAGCACTATGTCCCCTATGGTTTCACTCTATACACTCTAGATGACAATGGATTGCTCTGTCTGAGAAAGGCCAGTCCATCCAACAACCAGGACATTCCAGACCTCAAGTTTCTTGTTTTGGATGAAGGCTTGTGTTGTCCTCTCTCTGACTCTGAGGACATTCTTATCAAACCCATTGCAGGATTCATCTCAGAGAGGATTCAGTACACACCTTGCACAAACAATAAAGACAAAATCAGCATCCCTGGGTTCCTGAGAAATCTGATAGAGAAGAAATTGTCAGTGTGGGTTCAGAACGCCTTTCTGGCAATTAAGCTGAGGCAAGGACAGGAGTACGTTGTAGAAAACGAGAGAGTGTGTCCAGTGGACTTCAGATCCACTGGTATTGTAGAACTGAGTAAGACGTGGGGTGATGGTCTGCAGCAGTTTCTTGAGATTAAACACCAAATCAAACTGAGCACCATTTCAACAGTGACAAACTACATTTCTAACATTTCCTTTTTTGAAAAATACCATTGGAAAATATATGGAACCACAGGGACACTTGGGAGCGAAAAAGACATGCTGTTCTTGCAGGACCTATATCCATATCTCTCGGCCTGCAAAATGCCGACTTTCAACCGGAGGAAATTATTTGAGGTCAAAGGTATTCTTAAGACTTCAACTGCAGAGTGGAAATCTGAAATAAAAGATGTGGTTATGGCTCAAATTTCCCCAAGTCCATACAGAGAGGGAAGAGCAGCCTTGGTGATCTGTGAAACCATCAACAAAGCCAGAGAGATCTATGAAGAGCTGAAAAGCATCATCCCAGGTGAAATCATTCTCTATAGCCGCAGTGACAGAGATAGTTTGAGCAAAATAGATAAGACATTGGATCCTGGTGATGTCATTGTTGCCACAAACCTTGCTGGGCGTGGCACAGACATAAAAGTCTCAGAAAAGGTGAACAACAATGGGGGATTATTTGTGATCCTCTCCTTCCTTTCCGAGAACACGAGAGTGGAGCTCCAGGCATTTGGCCGAACTGCACGCAAAGGTAAACCTGGATCTGCGCAGGTGATCATGACCACTGATTGTCTGCAGGAGTGCTTCAGAACAGTGTCTTCTCTGGAGGAGGCAAAGGAAACTAGGGATAGACTCTCAGCAGAGACTATGAATGACATGATGAACGATGTCACTGAGATGAAACTGCGGGAGGACCTGTTTTCAGAGTACTGCAGGACCCTGCAGTATATTTACAGGAACACAGATGGAGATGAACGAGGCGCTGTTGTTGGCATCATGAATGAGTTCTGGGGGATGTGGTTGCAAACTAAATCAGAAGAAATTGACCAGTTGGAAAGATATGACTTGCAAAAATGCTTAAAAGCTGATTTGTCACTGGCAAAAAGACAATCTTACCGTCAGACTTCACCATGTTCCAGCATTTACCACTACATCAAGTTTGGGAATATCACACTGGATCAAAACCAATGGGGTCGCAGCATGATTCTATTTGAAAAAGCTATGGAACAAGATGAAAGCTGGGCAGCCATAGCTTTTTACAGTCATGCATACTGCACTATAAAGCAGCAGAGGAGAGATTACCTCACTAGGGCTAGAGATGACCTCAGGAAAGCACAGGAGTCTCTGAAGTACCTGAGTGAGGAGTGCGTTCTCTGCCTGCAGTTTGTAAAAATGTCCTCTGCGACCAACCGTCAACTCAACCCAACCAGCCTCGAAAAACAGTTAACAGCCAAGTGCAACATGTTCAGTTACTTTGACGAAAACATTAGTGAGGCTATCAAAAAGCTGGAGGAGATAAAAGACAAAGAGAGGGATGCAAAAGCCAATAAATCACCAATGTTCTCCCTGGTGTCAGGCGCCAATGAAGATCTCCAAGTGGAGGCCTACAATCTGTACAGTCGAGGCCTGAAATACATCTTTTCTGTCGAAGAAGAGCCTCGTTTCCCATGGGAAAGTCTGCTGGTGCTCTGTCTCGGAGTTCTGCAGATTATTGGAGGGGTACTGATCACTGCATTTACTTGTGGAATATTAGTTCAAGTTGGTTTTGGTCTGATCACTGAAGGGATATCAGACTGCATCACCGGCATCGAGTCCATGGTGACAGGAAATTTCAGTTGGAAATCATGGGCTATAGATAAAGCCATTTCTATTGGCTTATCTCTCATTGGGTTTGGAGTTGGAAAGGTGATTGCAAAAGGCTTCAAAGCCTCTAAGGTGTTGATTAATGCATTTGGCAAACAACTGAAGTTGATGCCAAAGGTTCTCTCCACACAGGCTAAAAATGGCATCAGTGTTGTTGCAAAAACAAATATGAAGAATGCAGTGAAACACAGTGCAAAACAAATGGCAGAAGAACTCATTACCTATGGATTGGGGAAGGCAGAAAATGCATTACTGAATGAAATACTAAATGGCATAAAGAATGAAGTGAGAAAGAGAATTGTAGATGATGTGAAATCCAACATGGAAAAAGAGCCCTTGGCTGCAGTAGTAGACTCTGTTATTCTCTCACACCTTGAGGATAAACAACAGTTCTCCGATCTCCTGCTGGACAAGGAGAGAAAGAGCAAACTTCTGGCCGTTTTCAGTAAATTAAGCAACACTGCATTGCAGCCGTTCTATGCTGACCTCAGCTGGCAGAAACAGCTTAACTCATCCATCAGCACAGTGCTTGACAGCGCTAAATCAGACACCTCTGGCAAAACAAGTAGAATACTGACAGCCATCCAAGCCGTTCACATGGGGGCGCTGGCAGCAGATGCCATCAGTACAGTGCTCAGCCTCTTAAACAAGTTTCTCTCAAACCTTCATGAAGAGCTGAATAAATTTAAAAAGGACGTACATTTCTCAGAGAAAGTGAAGCGGAATAAACTGTCTGCTTCAGAAACTGAGACACTGAAGGAATTCAAGGGGGATTTAGCTGACACCATCAGTGCTTCATTAGCTGATGCTTTGGTAGTAGTGTTCCATCAAAAGCTCTCCAGTCACTTTGTTTCTTATGCCCAAGACCGAGTAAATGGCGTCATAGGCAGTTATGTAAGAACTGGCTTAAAGAGTGACAAAACAGAGGAAGAACTCCTAGCTGGACAAAACAGCAGATACACTCCACACATGTCAGGAGACAAAAATACACTTGCAGCGGAGTCAGTCAAACACTCACTGTCACAAGCTGAAAAGATCAGGAACCCCATGACATCAGGTACCATTCTGGATATCAGAGTGCTGTCAGAAACCACTGGCACTAAGGTTGTCATTCTAACAGAGGACAGCCATGGCAAGCTTACCAAAATGCAGGAGCTGAACCCAGGCACTAAACCTGCCAGTCAAAATGTGACACTGGTCTACAGACCAAAGAGTTCCCAATACCCAGAGGGCTATTACAATGTGCGCATCAATAATCAGACAGTGATTGTAATCAACGAAGGCAAGAGCTGCCTGTTTCACGCTTTAGCCCGAGGCATGAACCCAGAGGCCAGTGAAAAAGAGATCACCTTGGAAGCAGGTCGTCTCCGAACTGTGGAGGCTGATGCTCTCCTGAGATGCCCGGACCAATGGGAACACTTCGTCAAGATCCAAGAGTGGATGGACGCAATCATAGGAAAGGACTGGTTCATGGTAGAGGGAGCTATACCAAAAAAAATTGTACAAGAACGCAAAGAGGTGCTCAAGAAAGAGGTTAGAAAAGAAAAATATTACACAAATTGGAGAAAACACAGCCAAAACAAGCCTGACATTGGACAATTCATCAATGCGCATCACCAACCACCAGTGAGTAGTATATTGGACGCTAGAAAATTCAACAAGAGCAGCAAATTAGCTGAAGCCATGCATGAAGTGGCAATAGACTCACGTCTTCTGGATACCCAACTGATGTATAATGTGAAATCACATCATGGCCCTGGACTTCTAACTGAAAGTTTTCAGTTTCAGTTTTCCAGTACAAAAAAACAAAACTTCCAGGACTTACTGGCTGCCACAATAAGCCAGGACAATGCTGTGGGCACCTTCAAACTGACCATTGTAGGTGCAATGCCCAGATTCAGATTAAATAGTTCCAAATACATACAAGTGAGTAAAACCAGGCTCAACATTTTTGAACAAAATTATCAGAATCATTCTAAAGCTTTGGTCCAGGAATGGTTTGACCAGCTCCAAGGCAAGGGTGTCATGACAAATGCTGATCTCAGCACCCTTAATGCATGGATCGACAACCAGGGCTACAAGAATAAAAGCGATCCGCACAGGAACCAAGTCTCCAATCTCCTGTAATGCAAAGGTAACATGACATTTAATATAAAACAGCAGTTTGTAGAATGAGAATTGTTAACAATGTCCTAGTCATGACTCATGCCTTTGGCGCGAGGCCCAAACTGATGAGGGAACATTAGGTTCACCCTCACCATGGAAAAATATAGGCTGAGGGCACCAGGCACCTGCAGGGCTGTCAGCTTCAGTGGGTGGGATTAAAAATGTAGCTCAATTCAAGTTGGAGAAGTTGCGGAATACAAACTTTTTAGTGTTCTTCTATGACAACAACCTGTTTTGGTTGTTAAAAAAACAAGTAAATTAAAAATACATTTTCCTCTCAGGGGTTGTTTATATGGAAGAAAATAAAAATTGGAAAAATGATCCTGGAAAAAAAATCACTTGTCTTTCACGGTTTCCATAATTATGATTAGCAGTTGATCTGAGTGAAAGATTTATCAATCTGTGCTCTGTTTGCAGTGGGATATTGACACCTGACAATGTGGTTGGCGAAGACCTACAAGGAAAACTGAGATTGCTATTGAAAAAGCTATTTCAAAGTTCATATTGTTTTACTTATCTTTAATGTCTTACCTTAACTTTATTCAGGATATTCTAATCATTTGCTTGCTCGATATGGTGGGGGGGTGGATTCTCAGTTTTCCTTGTAGGTCTTCGCCAACCCATTGTCAGGTGTCAATATCCCACTGCAAACAGAGCACAGATTGATAAATCTTTCACTCAGATCAACTGCTAATCATAATTATGGAAACCGTGAAAGACAAGTGATTTTTTTCCAGGATCATTTTTCCAATTTTTATTTTCTTCCATATAAACAACCCCTGAGAGGAAAATGTATTTTTAATTTACTTGTTTTTTTAACAACCAAAACAGGTTGTTGTCATAGAAGAACACTAAAAAGTTTGTATTCCGCAACTTCTCCAACTTGAATTGAGCTACATTTTTAATCCCACCCACTGAACTGACAGCCCTGCAGGTGCCTGGTGCCCTCAGCCTATATTTTTCCATGTGAGGGTGAACCTAATGTTCCCTCATCAGTTTGGGCCCTGCGCCAAAGGGCATGAGTCATGACTAGGACATTGTTAACAATTCTCATTCTACAAACTGCTGTTTTATATTAAATGTCATGTTACCTTTGCATTACAGGAGATTGGAGACTTGGTTCCTGTGCGGATCGCTTTTATTCTTGTAGCCCTGGTTGTCGATCCATGCATTAAGGGTGCTGAGATCAGCATTTGTCATGACACCCTTGCCTTGGAGCTGGTCAAACCATTCCTGGACCAAAGCTTTAGAATGATTCTGATAATTTTGTTTCAAAAAATGTTGAGCCTGGTTTACTCACTTGTATGTATTTGGAACTATTTAATCTGAATCTGGGCATTGCACCTACAATGGTCCAGTTTGAAGGTGCCCACAGCATTGTCCTGGCTTATTGTGGCAGCCAGTAAGTCCTGGAAGTTTTGTTTTTTTGTACTGGAAAACTGAAACTGAAAACTTTCAGTTAGAAGTCCAGGGCCATGATGTGATTTCACAATTATACATCAGTTGGGTATCCAGAAGACGTGAGTCTATTGCCACTTCATGCATGGCTTCAGCTAATTTGCTGCTCTTTTTGAATTTTCTAGCGTCCCAATATACTACTCACTGGTGGTTGGTGATGCGCATTGATGAATTGTCCAATGTCAGGCTTGTTTTGGCTGTGTTTTTCTCAATTTGTGTAATATTTTTCTTTTCTAACCTCTTTCTTGAGCACCTCTTTTGCGTTCTTGTACAATTTTTTTGGTATAGCTCCCTCTACCATGAACCAGTCCTTTCCTATGATTGCGTCCATCCACTCTTGGATTTGACGAAGTGTTCCCATTGGTCCGGGCATCTCAGGAGAGCATCAGCCTCCACAGTTCGGAGACGACCTGCTTCCAAGGTGATCTCTTTTTCACTGGCCTCTGGGTTCATGCCTCGGGCTAAAGCGTGAAACAGGCAGCTCTTGCCTTCGTTGATTACAATCACTGTCTGATTATTGATGCGCACATTGTAATAGCCCCTGGGTATTGGGAACTTTTGGTCTGTAGACCAGTGTCACATTTTGACTGGCAGGTTTAGTGCCTGGGTTCAGCTCCTGCATTTTGGTAAGCTTGCCATGGCTGTCCTCTGTTAGAATGACAACCTTAGTGCAGTGGTTTCTGACAGCACTCTGATATCCAGAATGGTACCTGATGTCATGGGTTCCTGATCTTTTCATTGTGACAGTGAGTGTTTGCTGACTCCGCTGCAAGTGTATTTTTGTCTCCTGACATGTGTGGAGTGTATCTGCTGTTTTGTCCAGCTAGGAGTTCTTCCTCTGTTTTGTCACTCTTTAAGCCAGTTCTTACATAACTGCCTATGACGCCATTTACTCGGTCTTGGGCATAAGAAACAAAGTGACTGGAGAGCTTTTGATGGAAACACTACTACCAAAGCATCAGCTAATGAAGCACTGATGGTGTCAGCTAAATCCCCCTTGAATTCCTTCAGTGTCTCAGTTTCTGAAGCAGACAGTTTATTCCGCTTCACTTTCTCTGAGAATGTACGTCCTTTTTAAATTTATTCAGCTCTTCATGAAGGTTTGAGAGAAACTTGTTTAAGAGGCTGAGCACTGTACTGATGGCATCTGCTGCCACGCGCCCCATGTGAACGGCTTGGATGGCTGTCAGTATTCTACTTGTTTTTGCCAGAGGTGTCTGATTTAGCGCTGTCAGCACTGTGCTGATGGATGAGTTAAGCTGTTTCTGCCAGCTGAGGTCAGCATAGAACGGCTGCAATGCAGTGTTTGCTTAATTTACTGAAAACGGCCAGAAGTTTGCTCTTTCTCTCCTTGTCCAGCAGGAGATCGGAAGACTGTTGTTTATCCTCAAGGTGTGAGAGAATAACAGAGTCTACTACTGCAGCCAAGGGCTCTTTTTCCATGTTGGATTTCACATCATCTACAATTCTTCTTCTCACTTCATTCTTTATGCCATTTAGTATTTCATTCAGTAATGCATTTTCTGCCTTCCCCAATCCATAGGTAATGAGTTCTTCTGCATTTGTTTTGCACTGTGTTTCACTGCATTCTTCATATTTGTTTTTGCAACAACACTGATGCCATTTTAGCCTGTGTGGAGAGAACCTTTGGCATCAACTTCAGTTGTTTGCAAATGCATTAATCAACACCTTAGAGGCTTTGAAGCCTTTTGCAATCACCTTTCCAACTCCAAACCAATGAGAGATAAGCCAATAGAAATGGCTTTATCTATAGCCCATGATTTCCAACTGAAATTTCCTGTCACCATGGACTCGATGCCGGTGATCGCAGTCTGATATCCCTTCAGTGATCAGACCAAAACCAACTTGAACTAAATTCCACAAGTAAATGCAGTGATCAGTACCCTCCAATAATCTGCAGAACTTCCGAGACAGAGCACCAGCAGACTTTCCCATGGGAAACGAGGCTCTTCTTCGAAACCAACAT